>NW_003163277.1:151032-152508 GCF_000004985.1 Naegleria gruberi
CCATATATAGATCAAATAAATAAACCACACAAACGATTAGTGACATGGCCATGACAAAGGAAAATACTGAACCTGCCATAATATCTGTATATTCAATACTTGAAATATTCTGAGATAGACGCAATCCAAGGAAAATTGCATAAAAGGCAATGAAAATAATTGAAAATACCAAGTTGAGTATTACAATAAATGCCTTACTTGTGAGAACAAACTTGATCCATTTAAATCTCTTTTCAAGAGTCATATCAACCTTATTTTCATCCAATTTTGCCATAATTTCGTACACATATCTGAAGGCAACAAATCTCACATTTAGAATCGTATAATTTAAAATTGCTAAACAATAGAACAAGCAAGAAATGAAAGATGAAACATATTTGACAACAGTAGAAGCTTCAGAATTACTTTCTAATAAAATTGCATTGGAAATAATGAATAAAAATACCAATTCTATCAAAATAGATATCAATGATAAATATGGAATGATTCCTCTACTTTTGGTTGGAGTTTTTCTATGAGTGGAAATGACACCAATTAGGGTACAGATAGTAAATAGGATTAATAAGGATCCAATAACAATCGATGCAATGGCAATGTTCTTATCTGTTACCGTGTTGAGTTTGGACTCTACAAACGCAGAGAAAGTTGTTGTGTGATTACAGAGACAGTTGACTGTCGAAGATGCAGCATCAATTTGTGTGGTACATCCATTAGAGAGCCATTCATTTTTTGTTTCATTGAAATATCTACAAGTAATTTTCAAGGTTGATGATGAAATTGTTGAATTATCCACTGTAAATGTCATTTTGATTGGATTAATGAGTTCACTAACTTGTAAAAAGTTTCCATTTGAAATATACTTCAAATCTATTGGATTTACAATATTGACCAATGTAGAGTTTGATAGATAGGTTGAAGTATTTGTGAAATTATTGGTCAACTTGGTGCTACTTGAGGAATCAAAAATTTTAGCCAACTTTTCAACATTCAAATAATTGACACTGGAAATTGAAACTCCTTCCAATAGTAACAACTCACTTGGAGTTTCAATTGATGTATTTCCATTACTGACCAATAAAATGTTGGCATTTCTGACAACTGACACAACAAATGAGCTAGTACTTGCAGAAAACACATTATCTTTAACAGAACTTGCTTTGGATGAAACAATTAACATGTTATCAATAACTTCTGTTGAATTAGCAATGTAATTATTTGAACTGAGAATATTAGAAAAGGTGTTCAAAACTTGACTGACAGTTGTGTCAATTGTGGAAGAAGCTTGCAATGAGGAAGATGATAATTTTGTTAAATCTGTTGATATTTCATTCACCATTGAGGAAACAGTTGAAATAATAGATGAAGTGACAGCTGACATGGATGAAATAACATTCAATGCCTTAGTTACCTTTGAGGTTTCGTCAAGATTTGTAGTATTTCTTTCACTTGTTGCCAAAGCATTGGTAACTAAAGTAA
>NW_003163277.1:297860-380870 GCF_000004985.1 Naegleria gruberi
TCCTTGACCACTCGAATATTAATACTCAATCTTTTTCTATTTCTGATTTTGGTTTTCCTAATTTTGTTCTTTTTGGTTCGAATTGGCACTTTGTCAGACCAATACTCCTCTGTGTCATAGCCAGAGAGACTGGATTCTTCTTCGGTGGCTTCTTCTAGCTCAGTAAAAATTGTTTCGTTTTGGGATTCGGATTCGGGTATGGTAGTTACATCTTCATTTAGTTGTTTTTCTCTATCGTACTGTCCTTTGTCATTTGTTTTTTCTAATTCCAAATCAACCTCAGTTCCCTCTTCATCTGAATCAAACTCATCGTCATCACTCAGTGAGCTATATTCATCATCACTCGAAAAGTCTTCTTCACTTTCCGCTCCAGAATAAACCATTTGAGGTTCTGTCTTGTCCAAGTATTGTTGAGATGACAATGAAAATTGTTCTAACTCTTCTGTCAATTTGCTGTCCCATTTTAACCTTTTCCTTAATTTCTTAGCTACTGGAAGTTTATAAACTATATCACAAAAGTAGTTTTCAAAGTATGAGGATGTTAGTTCAATGAGATGGGAGAAATTTTTTACTCCAATATTGTACAACATTAACTCAACTCCTGCCAATATTCTGCCAAGCCTTTTTCTTGTTCTGTCATTGTAGCATGAATCATTTGTTCTGACATCAAGTACTTCACTACTATTTGCACTCTGCCTCGAGGTTGTAATAAATTTACTGTTGGGGAAGTTTGACATGTACGATTGAGCTGCCAGTAATGTGTATGCTGGATCTACAGTTAACGAAAGTTGTTTCATGTTCATGACAGAATAAACATTTCCATTATTCTTAATAAAGGTTGAAGGGTGGTCTTTTTCTACAAATTGTGAGAAGTCCATTTCTCCATATTCCAAAGAATAATCAATATTCTCCAAGGCCTTCTTTGGTGCCTTTTTTTTTGGTGAACCTAATTCAGAAGAAGCAGCTCGTTTATTAGATTCCTGAGGTGTTGGTTCAGAATTTTCTAAAAAAGAAGATGGTAAAAAAGACGACTGGGTGCTTAATACATCAACATTTGAATCTTGAGTCAAATTGAGTCTTTGGGTATTTGAAATTGGAGATGTGTTATTGAAAGGAGTTGTCACATGTTGAATGTTGACTCGTTGTTGGAAGTTTGATGTTGGAGTTGTTGTTGTTTCATGTTGACCAATGTTAACTCGTTGTTGAAAGTATCTTACATGATTTGAGGTAGGAATAATGTGTTGAAGGATAGGTGTTGGACTCGGAGACACCACATAGTTTGGAGAGGTTATGTGGATTGGTATTTGAGATGTGGGTGTTGTGTTGAAGGCTCTGATATTGGGGCATGTTGCTGGTTGACAACGGAATGGGCTGTAGAGTAAGGGTGATCTGTATGATTGACGTTGGTTGATGATTACCTGATGGTTGACTTGTTGATTCATTTTTTTGAATTTAAATTGAAACGGCTATATCTATTGAACAACAATTTCCATGTCTTTCTCGCAATTTGAATGATGACTAGACTTGATTGGATCTTACACTGATGGTAGGGAGATGTAGTTAATTTTCATCCTATGTAACAAAACTTTTTGGCCAAATTTGCACGTGTTGTTGATAAGCTTAACCTGAAAGTTGCCCCAATCATCATACTTATCCAAACATGGAAGACAATTCTTGAATCGAAATTGGATACATTCTTCCTTAACTTTAATACCATGCTTCTTAACAACTTGGAACCATTGATTGAATACACCATTTGTTTCCTTCAATATCAAGTAAAAGACTGTTGGTAGACATGAACCAAGAGTAAGATGGTGGACTCTACTAGTGTTTCTCATTTCCAAATGATCATTAATGATAGAACGGGCACACTTGGCAAACATATCCCAAACCACTCTATAAACCTGTTTTACCTCACTTGAAATATCTGTCCAACATTGATACTTTGGTGCATATGAATAAACTCCCTTTTCCAAAATAAAATCACACTCCTCATAATCACGTTCATCATCCTCATCCAAAATAACTTTCCTCTTCTTTGCCTTTGATTTAGATCTTTTTCCACTTGAACTTTGTTTGGTTTGTTCAGATGTTTGAAAGTCGGATGATGTTGAAAGATGAAAAACAAGTGATGGAGAATTAGATGACGGAGAAGATGAAGAATTACTACTAATATTGATGCTAGTAAAAGATGGAGCATCAAACATGTCTAAAGTTCCTTCACAGAGTACAGTTTCATGGTTGTTCATTGTTAGTGTTGTTGATGTATTATGATATTTGTTTTGAGTTGAATTTGGTATGAACAAACGCATTGTTGTATTTATTCATTTTTTTCAAAATGGTTCAAGTTGGTTGTACGGCAACCATTACAGCAACTTGTCGTTTAATAAGAAAAGAGGCTGAAAAATATTGCAGTGAAATATTTTCTCCTCAATGTATTTATTTATTCTGTATTTCTTCTTTTTACTCCTCAAAAACTGTAATACAATTGATGGTTACTTTAACACATGCTCATTCACTACAGAAACACTCAAAAAAAAAACTAATTCTTTAATAAGGCTTTTAAAAAGCTTTAGAGATGGCACCTCATTCCCGGCACGCATGGTAATCATGGCCTGTATTCAATCGGTGTTGAATTCAGTTGTGGAAATCAGAGGATTCCACTGCCAAGCAAGTACTTTTCTGGCATCTCTATGAGGTGCTGATCTGGGCAGCTTTTCTTTTTTCTTATGCTGTATGCTCCTTTGTCAAGAAGCACAATAGATTTGATAGTGATGACTTGATAAATAGGTGAAGAAGGGAAATTTTCATAAACCGTTATGGTTTGAAAAAACTGACTTCCACTGTTTACTGGAACAAAATCTACAGAATACAGAATACGGATTCTGTCATTTTGCAAAACATTTTCTGATTAGGGCCAAACTTAATCCTCTAACATGTTCAACATACTTCTAATTACTGTAAATCACTTGGGTATTGTTTCGGACCGGTAGAACTATTCATGAATATTGGCAACTTCCACCAATCAAAGGATCCATGGAAGGACGCACCTCTGCGGAGGTTCATTTATGTTATCTTGCAATATCCTGTTCATGTTCAAATGAGACAATTAAATTGGTATATAGGGCAACACAGGAGGCAACAATAGAAATTAGAAAGGCACCAAAAAAAATGCACAATATTAGTATCTCCTATTGGTGTGTTGTGATATTGTTATTCATCTGTTTTGCACAACCTTTTTTACTGCAGAGGAGTTGTGTTGTTGTTGCAGAGGAGTATCAATTACATTCCCTGACAGGACATAAAGGAAATGGACAAGATTTTGACAGGACATTCTCTGCTAAACATGCCTTTCTGGCAGAACCGTGTGGAATTTGTTTTGGACTAAATGATGAAATTTACATTTCAGATTGTGTAAGAAACTATATTTTCAAGATATTTCCAAATGAAAGTATGATTGTGTTTGGAGGGTTGGGCAGTACGGGATTCAATCAGGATGGTTATGATGTAAAACAAACTCTTTTCGACTCTCCTTCATCATTGAGTGTGGCACCTAATGGTGATTTATATATTGCTGATACGAACAATGATAAGATTCGTGTGGTTTCGGCGGAGACAAGATTGGTTTCATCATTGCCATTCACTTTCAAACATCCATTGGGAGTGTTTGCTTCCTCTAACAACATGCTTTATATTGCAGGTAAGTTGTCTTTTGCTATTTCATACGAAACCAAAATAGATACTGGAAACAATATGATAAAGAAATATGATATTTCCCAAAAGGTATTGACAACTATTGCTGGAGGAACTGGTTATTTGGATGGATCATATGATAATGTTGATGGAAATTCAATCATTCTTCACTCACCAAAGAATATTCATGTTGTTTCGAGTGGTAAAGATGACACTGTTTATTTCACTGATGAAGAAAGACTAAAATTAATTGATAGCAATGGAAAATATCGTGTGATTGCCATTCCTGAACTTAAATCCAATTTGTAAGTGTCCACTGCTTTTTTTATTGTTCATTTTACAATTCAAATTCACAAAGATATGGAATAGCTGTAACATCAGCGAATGAAATATGGACATCTTCAGATAGACAACATTTCATTCAAATGAATTCCATTGGATCTTCACAACCTTCAACAATTATTGGTGAAAAAGATTCTTTTGGATACGAAGGTGATAATTTGATTGATTCCTTTTCGAGTGTGAGATTTTATGAACCTCGATCTTTGATAGTGAAAGATTCAATTATTCTAGTTATTGATAGGTATAATAATTGTGTGAGAAAGATTGATACACAGAAAAAGACAGTTTCAACATTCTCTGGAGGATTAATTAATCATTCATATGGTGAAGACATTCCCAGATTTGAGGTGTCACCACTCAATACATTATATAGACCATTCACATACAAGAATGAGTTGTACTTCATAGAGCAAAATTATATAATTAGAAAGGTTTCGAACAATGATGGGCTTATCAAGACAATATTTGGATCGGGTATTCAATTGAGAACTGAAAATTCACCAACAAGAGTCTTTAGGTATATCGCAAGTGTTTTCTGTTTTCCAAATGGAGATTTAGTAATTACTAGTTCAAACGAATTCTATATTCTCAATTTAGAAACATTTACAATGCAGAAAATTACTAATGTTGGCCCCAAGACAATTCTTTCAATTTCAGCAATAGTTGGCATTGGGAATTCTTTCAAGAATAGCACTATATATTTCTCCAATGAAGGTACTATTTACAAATATCAGAATGAAAGTGTTCAAGACTCCATGCCAACAGGTTTGGTGCCATCTAACCTTGCAATTTTGAACAATGATTTATACTTTTCTACATCAGGATATCTTGTAAAAGTTAATTGGAACGAAACTACTACTTTGATAGCCGTTCCAAGGGGTGTTAACAGGATATCACAAGATTCCAAAACTGGAAAGATTTATCTTTCCAATACATACAGACTCTACGAAGCAAACGTAAGTAATTTCAGAGTTGAAAAGGTTGCTGGTGTCGATCCATTTGAATATTCTGTTGGGAATAGCATTGATTTTTTTGGATATAGTGGTGAGAATGTGAATGCTAACCAATCGGTAATGTAAGTAGCTCTTTTACAAATGTTATTCGAAATATTATGTATCAATTAGCTCTGTTTCTTTTATACATGCTGACAATGATAATGTTTATCTCTCTACTGCTTCCTCATACATACGTGTGATATATAATGGAGTTGTGCGCACTGTTGTGGGAAGTAGTCCATTTTCGAAAAAAACTGGAAGAACCCTATATTCATTTTGTAGAGATCCTATTAATGAAATTATTTACATGTTGGACAATAATGTGTTGAAGAAGTATGATGAGAAAACAGGAGAAGTTACATCTCTTCTGCCAGCTGTTGAAGTAATTTCATCAAATTCGTTAGTTCAAACAAGTGCTTCTCCTTTTTTAGCAATTAAACCAAAGACTGACACGAAAATGATATTCTCAACATTTGATAACATGATATATTTCTCTGATTATTGTAGAATATTACAAATTGACCCAAAAACATTGAAATATCAAAAAGTGGCGGGAAGTATGTGTGGAGATGTAATACCAGATATTCCAGCTATACAATCTCCTTTACCTACAAATCCCCCAAAAGGCCTTTCAGTTAATCCTGTAAATGGTGATCTCTACATTAGTTATGCTGATTTTTTTGGAAAGCTTGAAAAGACTTCAGGTATGATTCGTGCATTATTTAGGAGTTTTCCATTTAGTCCAATAGAACCAAGTGATGGTCATGTTGGAAATAGCACTTTTATTGGGACGATCTCAACTTCCTATGCCATTAGTGATCAGACAATTTACTTTAGCACAAATACAAAAATTAGAGTTTTGGAGCTAGCTCAAAATGGTTCATACTACCTCAGAACTATTGTTGGAGATGGGAATGGCGGATATTCAGGTGATAATTTACCTGCATTGAGTTCATCTGTACAAAACCCAAAGGCATTCCATGTTAAAAAGAATGGGGATATTGTATTTGTGGATGAAGGAAATTACCTTATTAGAAAATTTGTAAAAGCAACAGGTCTATTGAAGAATATAGCAGGAAAACCTCGTCAAATGACAGGTTATTATTCAGGAGAGTTGAAAGGGCTAGATACAATCTTTATTAATTTGGGATATTCATTTAGTTTCAATGAGAAAACAGAAGAAACTATTTTTTCTGAACACTCAGTTATTGACACATTCCTTATTAGAAAGCTTTCTCCTATCTGTGAAGGAGGAGCACGCTTCAATTCATTCAATAATACTTGTGACTGTTTGAGTGGATTTTATGGAGAGAAATGTCAAGCAATTACTTGCAATGGAACAATATCATCAGATGCAACAAGTTGTAATGGAAAGGGAACTTGTGTTGAATTAGATGTTTGTGAATGTTTGAATGGATTTGAAGGGCAGTATTGTGAAAAATCTATTGACAAGTTGGCAACCGATCAGTCAACAATTTTGATTGTTTCCATTGTCATTCCTATTCTTGGAGTAGGTCTGATTATCGTGATATTGATTGTAATTATTGTCATAGCATTACTACTTTTCAAAAAGAAGAAATCAAAGGAAATTAATGAAATTGCAACTGCAAACATTGTGGAAATGTCAGAATTTCCAAGTAGTTCAATCATTATTTCATCATCACTTGGTTCTGACATGTCAGAAAAGGAAGACATACTTTCTAGGTATATTAATATGATTAGAGTTGGGCAAGGCGCATTTGGAAGTGTTTTCAAAGTGACAGATACAAAGAGTGGAAATAAGGTAAAAGCAATCAAGATTGTGAGATTTGAATCATTCACCGATTTGAACACAATTATGAAAGAAGCATCTCAATTGAGTAATATCAATCATCCAAATATATTGCGAGTGAATGATTATTTCATCACTAATGACAATTTGCTTTGTATAGATATGGATTATTATGAGAATGGTGACTTGACAAGGTTTACAAAGAAGGAAATATGTTCTGAAGATATTATTCGCAAGATTATGAAACAAATGTTAAGTGCATTGAATTATGTCCACTCAGAATTGTCAATCATTCATAGAGATATCAAACCTTCAAATATTTTTATTCGAAAACTTTCTGGAAATGACATTGAAGTTGTTTTAGCTGATTTTGGATTGGCTAAAAAGTATCAAGAAATGAAAGGTCAATCCTATGCTGGAACTCCACTTTTTATGAGGTTTGTTTTATAATTATGCATTAGTTTTAAACTTTTTAAAGTCCTGAAATTGCACTGGGCAGCTCATATTCATTCAATACTGATATTTTCTCACTGGGAGTTTCGATTTATCAAATCATGACAAAAGACGAAACCATTCCTATTGGAAATTTATTGATGGGAAATCAATTAGCAAATGCAGAAGCCATTCTCACCCAACAAATGAAACAGAATACTAGTTACTCGAATGAATTGATTGAAATTGTTATGAAAATGTTGGATAAGAATCAAGAAACTCGATCAAGTGCTGTTCAACTTCTTCAAATGCCTTATTTCAAACACTAACTCTCTTTTTTAATAAAGTTGGACTTCCTCGATTCATTGTTGTTAAGCCATACCCGAATGAGAAGGGGGATATTTAGTTTATTAATACAAATAATATCTGCTTCCTAATAGCTCTCTGATTTGTTGAACTTATTTGCTCCCCACAGTAGTGAATTCTCATGATTTAGTCCTTGATCACCAATTCTATTGCCACGAATATTAAGTGATGTTAATTGTTTCATTTCACTTATATATTTGGCTCCTTCTACACCAATTCGATTGCCACGAATATTAAGTGATGTTAATTGTTTCATTTCACTAATGAATTTGACTTTGCCACAAATATTAAGTGATGTTAATTGTTTCATTTCACTAATGAATTTAGCTCCTTCATCACCAGTTCTATTGTAAGAAATATTAAGTGATGTTAATTGTTTCATTTCACTAATGTATTTGACTCCTTCTATACCAATTTCATTTTCAGAAATATTAAGTGATGTTAATTGTTTCATTTCACTAATGAATTTAGCTCCTTCTATACCAATGAGAGTGTAATAAATATTAAGTGATGTCAATTGTTTCATTCCACTTATATATTTGGCTCCTTCATCGCCAATTATATTGTAAGAAATATCAAGTGATGTTAATTGTTTCATTTCACTTATATATTTGGCTCCTTCATCGCCAATTTCATTTTCACGAATATTAAGTGATATTAATTGTTTCATTTCACTGATATATTTAGCTCCTTCATCACCAATTACATTGTAAGAAATATTAAGTGATGTTAATTGTTTCATTTCACTGATATATTTGGCTCCTTCTACACCAATTCGATTGCCACGAATATTAAGTGATGTTAATTGTTTCATTTCAGTTACGAATTTGAGTTGTTCTATGGCTTCCAGCAAATTTGTTGAAAATTTAACATCAACAATACTATTCATAAACTGACTTTTCATGAATAATTCAACTCGTTTCTCTGTAATGTTGTTTTTAAATTGAATAACAAGTTTTGAACGTTCCTTGATCACATTAAAGAATTGTTTTGAAATTAAAGTACAATTATTTAAAATAAACCACGAATCATCAATCATGCAAATTATTTCAAAACAAATATCATCTGAAAATATTTCTTGTTCGAGTTTCACATGCTTTTTTACTTTCTCTTCCATATTATTATTATTATTGTTAGTGAATATTTCCTCCGAATTAATTAATTGATGATTTTCAAAATCTTGTCTGTTTCGTTTGCTCATTTTTTCTTGAGATTTAAATTCATGGGATTTACTTTGGTTAGAATTGTTGGCATTGTAATGTTAAATAACATTTTGAGAAAATGATATCTACAATATTTCTCTTTGCATCATAATCAGTCCAAAAAGGACTTGATGCAGCACTGATAGTTCAACTCGTTCTTGCAAACAGGTATCTCTGAATCGGATAGTCACAGTTGCATTCAATAAACTCTCTTCATCAATAGTGATGGCAATAGGAATTCCAATTTCATCAGCACGTTTATATTTCTTTCCAATTGAGTGTGCACTTTCATCATGTTTGAAGGGAATGGAAAGAGTTCTTATAATTTTAGTAACCTTTTCTAGTACCATCTTTTCCTCATTAGTTTTGACTTTACAGTTAGAAACCAGTAATACCTTGATTGGAGCCAACTGACTTGGTAAAGAAAGAATAGGCCTTTCCTCATCTCGAGTCCAAAATACATGTTCCAATAAGCTCAATAATATTCTACTAACAGAAAATGAAAGATCAATGATGTGAGGAGTAATCTTTTCTCCATAAACTTTTTTCACACATTCCACAAACGAAATATCATCTTTGGATAATTGGAAATTCTTTCCATTGATATCAAGTGAGATTTTGTGGTTGGTTTCCAACTCTGTTTGATATTGAGATTTCTTCTCCTTAGATAGTCCACTAAGGTGCTCTAACAGTATTTTGGTATCATTCTTGTAACGTTTTCCAAGCTTTTGATGTGAAAACTCCACAACTATTTCTCTCTCCTCAAGAGGTTCATCAAATGAATCAAATAGAGAGAGATCAGAGTTAGAATGTTGAGAATGTTGCAGCAAATCGTAACCTGCTTTGGATTGAACATTAACAACCTCTACCCAACCAATGGTTGTCAACACCTCACATGTCCACAACTGCTCCAATCTATATGAAAATTGTTTTCGAAACCGTATTCCTTCACTCAAAAATCCACATTCCTCCATGAATTCTTGTGTTCTGGCAAGATAGTAAGCCAATGATTTGTTAGCTATGAATTCTTGTTCCGCAGCATCTTTGATCGAAATCTTGGTTTCTTCATCATTTGAATCTAAAAGCAATCTCACAATTACTTGCTCGACTTTCTTGGAGTACTTTTCACAATTATTTTTCTTTGCTCCATTGCAGAAATGCATTATTTTTGCGCTTGAATTTTCCCTCAGTTTCGAATAGTGGCCAGTAGTTGTAGAATTATCAAAAATGGACCCAACCTGTGCAACTGAAAAGGGTAACCGTTTTCCACCATATTCCCATAACCGCTTAATATTTGTGTAAACACCTTGATCGAGATCAGGTCTCAAATAAACACTTGTTCTACCTGTTACTCCAATTTGTGTTTTAATCGCAAACGTCCATTCAAATACTTCAGAAATTTGATTTCCATCCATACTCCTAATTCTAAACCTCTTAATAATATTATTCATGGCACCACCATCATAAGAATGAAGATTTGCAAGAATTTCTCTGAAATGTTTGATTTGAACACTTGTTAATAAATCCTCGTTGCCCAGCTTTTCCTGTATGAAATCCTCAATAACTTTGGTGGCAAGAATGATCTTATCAGTCTTCATATCTTTCACAATAAATTCATTAAAAGGAAAAAAGAATCCAAAAGCTCTGTAAACTTCATCAAGTACAAGTGAGCTCGTTTCCATTTCCATCATTTCTTCCTCCAATACGAAATGTTTCCTCCATAATCCAATCACATTATTCTTCAAATTGCATCCCAAAGGACCTAAATCCACCAAACCACTCACTCCACCATAAATTTCGAATGACGGTAATACGAAACAATTTTTCAATAAACATGCCCTTAATAACTGATCATTGAAATGTAATTTACTCGATTCGGAACACTTCTTTGCAATTATTTTCAATTCCAAATTTAATAATTTAATTCTCTCCTCATCACGATCGGAAGAAGAATTAAAATTTGATAATTGTTGTAATTTTTCTTTGAATAATTGATTAATAGCAATTCGTTCTTCTAATGTTGCAATTTTAGGTTGATTGTTGGTGGTAGTTGTCGAAGAAATTGCATTTTCCGTTGATGTGTTGTTGCCTATCTGATTGTTGATCATTTTTTTAATTTGTAATTTCACAACAAGTCATCATGAAACAATCAAATTTGTGAAACTATCAAGAAGACGCACTTTCTGTGCAATTTAATCCAACCACTCAGTTTGTTAATCCCAATGAGTGGAATAAAAGATTCATAACAGCTAATACATTGGCATTATAATCCAAAATAGTTCCAATAGATAATGCATTAAGAGTAGCTTAATATTTCAATTAAAATGTTTACAAAAGTATACCAGTATTCATAAAGTTGGAAATTACCAGGATTCACTCCTTTCCAGTATGGTAGCATTTCTGGAAAGTAGTTAGATATGGAACGATGAATTAAAATTATTAATTATCAAGGTTTTCGAGTGCAACCATGGCTGGATCAAAACCATTAGAAATGAAAGTATTAGACTCTAAATAAGAGGAAGTTAGTGTTACTTTTTCTACATGAATTACAAGCAGATTTTAACAATCACGTTCCGAAACTTAATTCCAAATTTTAGGATGCTAGGTAGATAACCTACCAACTCGTATTTCCATGCAACTAATTATTATTAATTCGTGATGATGTGTTGACTTCAATATTTGCTGCGTTTACGAATTTGAATTTGAAAAAACCCTTTCAACTTCCAACTTGTCGCCTCAAATTTACCAAATTAATCAAAATTCACTATCAACACAAATGTTGTATGGAAGGAACTTTGTATGAAAGATCAAAGATAACTCTCTGTGCAATTATTAATAGCTACCTGATAGAGGAAGTCAGGGAATTCAAAAGGTGGATCGATGAAAACTTCGTCTTGTATTTTTTCAAGTAAAAAACAAATACAAAAGATCTTCATCAATTAATTATATTATTAATAATCATCAAAATGCCAGCCAATGTCGGAACTAGAAGAAAATTGAATCCAAATCTTAAGAAGGGATATGTAGCTCCACCAGTTGAAGATCATATCATCATTGAAGAGGATCAAAAGCAAAAATCACAACAACAACAACCTGTAAAAACAAAGAAGCAACAACAACCAATTGCTAATACTTCATCACCAGCAACCACTACTACCACTAACAAGGTTGTTACCAATGCAAATGTACCAACAACAACAACAACAACAGCACCAAAAGCAAAGAATGTAAAATCATCATCAGAATCACGTTTTGAAAAGTACGAAAAACAACATGAAGCCTTCATCAAGCAAATGGAAACATTCATGAAGTCCTTCCTTGATTTTGAAAAGGAGAGATTGGCCTTCATGAAAGAACAATTCGGATCAAAGAGTGTTGGCACAACCACCACTACACAAACAACTGTGGCCAACAATAAGAAGGATAACAAGACAATTACAGCCACAACAACAACTACACCAACAAAAACTACAACTCCTCCTCCAACTAACACAACTGTTAAAACAACAACAGCAACAGCAGCAACTACTACTCCTAAGAAAAAGACAACAGAACCAACCACAACTCCACAAAATAATACCAATGTAACATCACCAAAATCAACCAAGAATGAAGCAGCAAAGAATAAGGATCCTGCTGTTGATGCTTCTCCAACTAAGCAACAAACCAAGAAGGCAACAACTACTACTAGCCCTACCACTACTGCCACTACCACCACTACAACTGTACCAACAAAGATTAGAGAATTGACTGTAACAAAAGATGAAATTTTTGATAATCTCAAAGTTGTCTATGTGAGTGGTGAAAACATCAAGGCAATTGCCGAGGCTAATAAGGTATTCGATACTTTGGAAAAGAAGGATGCTGTATATGGATTTGACATTTTGTGGAATGCAAAGGAGGAAAAGACAATTAACGAAAGCCCAACCGAAACTCACATCCTTGTACCAATCAGACTCATCTTATTGGCTAATCATGACACTGTCTTTGTTTATAGACCTCCAACTGCCGAAGAGATGCTTGCTGAAAAGATTGATAGACCTCTCCCAGTAGCTCTTTACAAAATTCTCACTCAAAATCAATGTGTCAAGGTTTCATTTAATGCTATTGAAAAGGTCAACTACTTGTACCATAATTTGAACACTACCTATGTTAGTCATGTATCTGATATCAACTCCCTTTTCGTGAAGGAACCATATGGTTCTGCATTGGATATGTTAAGTAAGGAATTGGAATTACCAACAGAACAAGTTTCCAAAGAGCTCAAAATGAGACATAATATTAATTATAGCAAGGAGCTCAGTAATGGCCAACTTGTCACAGTTGCCAAGAGATGTTGGTTGGAATTAAGACTTGTTGAAAAATTCTCTGAAAAACAAAAAACCAAGACAAATCTATTTGACTTTGTGACCAAAAACATGAAAATTGAAGATTAAATTTTTACTTTTTCCTACAGACAACTCCCCAGTTATCTTTTTCGTAATACATATTCTTTACAAACTCAAAATCGAATGATTGAACTTTTTCTCCAGTTTGTGGACAAGTTGTGAAGGATGCTTCTTCGACCAATTTTTCCAATTCTCCTTCTTTGAACAAGTGATAAAATCTCTTGTAGACCTTTTCTCCATCTTCTCCTTGAATAAAGTTTTCAGCATTTTGAGCTGGTTTCTTATCAAATTGTTTTTGTAAATGCCAAGGTACAAAGACATCTTGTTGTGGATACCTGTAGGAAGGTGTTGAAGAATCTTGTGACTTTTTCTTTGATTGTTGCTCAAAAGCCCAAACATAGATTAAAACTTCACCTCCTTGTTTACAAACTCTGAATAATTCTCTAATGGCATTCATTCTTCTTTCAGGTGTAGCAAAATGGTGAATGACAGCCACACTAATCACAACATCAAATTTTTCTGATTTAAATGGTAATCTAGTATTATCGGCAACCATAACTTCCAAATCTCTTCCTTTACAAATTTCAGCAAGTCCATCACTAATATCAGTACCAATAAAACAATTACTAGTTGAAATTTTTGATAATTTGTTTCCTCTATTAAATTCAAGAGTTTCCTTCCATGATTGCATATATTTACCATTTCCGCATCCGATATCAGCAAACAAACAATTTTCCTTTCCGAGAATATATTCATTAATAAATGGCCATCTAGAATATCTAGTATTTGAAAAGTGTGGAGCAATTTCATTATAAACTTGTGTTACAAATTGTTTTTCAAATTGATGTAATTGCATAGAATCATTTTCAACAGTATTAATGACACGATTAGCATCCAATTCGGGATCAATTTGTTGTGCTGTTGTTGAAGAAGAGGAAGAGGCAGCAGATGATGAAGATTCTTGTTCACTCATTTTTTAAAAAATTAAAATTAGAAAAATGCTTTTTCATAGATGTACAGATTTCTGGAATAATTTTTCAATCTATGTCGATACTTGATGAACTTGTTATTGGATTGCAAGATAGGCGGAATGTTTGAATAATATCGTTCCATTCCAATGGGACAATTCAACGCTTGGTAAAATTTGCGTTAGCTTTGTTAAAATCTTATCCACGTGTGCTGTCCAGGTTTCCTTAATGGAGGGAGATGCAACCATTTTTCATAGTGTTTGTCCTTAAATCCTTATGTAGAACTGCTTATTCATTTAAGGAGCAAAGAAAAATGCCTCATCGTCCAGGTTTGGGTAAATCACGCAAAAGCAGAGGGGCTTTGATGATGCCTCTTTGTTCTGAAATAGAAATTTAAACAGGCGCAAACACTCTCGAAAAAACCAACCAAACAACATTAAGCTGTGTTATATTTCAATTAAAACTGAGAGTATTGCTGATATCCAATAACCAAAAACTCAATACTTGAATTTCAAAGTATGGACAATCGTTCAGCTTTTCTTGCCTCAGATTATTCAATTCTTCAACTTGTCCAAACAATGTTTCATGTCTTACTCCTCATAATTGCCAAAATACTTGATACACTATATAGCTCGTTTGTATTTGAGGTAGAGAGTATAAGCAACAATGGCTCCACCTCAATCATAACAAATAGGAGAGGTAATTCTTCAGATAATATAACTGACGAAGACAATGATGATGAACCACCATTAAGCAAACAACACTCCAAGAGAGAACACATTACATTTCAAACTCCTTCCTCTACACCATCATCGGATCTGAATCCAATCAGCAAACCTTCAAATCATCCATTAAGGCGAATGAGTAATTTGTTCTTCTTCAACAATGACTCTATAGATACTAGGCTTGATGAATTAATAGATGATGATTCAATATTATGGAGGAAGAGAGCCATATCGGCGCCCTCTGATGTTTTGCCCAGCCCCTCAAACTCACCAGAAAGTAACACTAACAATGAGCAAAATGATAATATGATTTTAATTGAGGACACTCATAAACAATTATCAACATTGAACGAAGAACAATATAGCGAACAACAACAACCAATTTTGACCACGAACGATGAGGCTCAACCAGCAATGAACATTATAGAAGAGCATTCTAGTAACAATTCAAAGAGAAGAGGATTCCTTACCAAATCATCTTCCACAAATACACCTCCTCAAAGAACAAAGCAAAAAACCTCCCCTACTACCAATGGATCATCATTTACTCCACCTCCTCTGGGAAAAGGCAATTCTTTTGTAGAGCTTCGAAAGCAATTAACAGAGTTTGAATTTCCAAAGAAAAAATCAGAGGATTAAATTCAATTTTCAAAAAATCCTTATTCTCTTTCAGTTTCGTCAAGTTAGAGTTCCAATCCAGTTCCTTGTTCTTTGAAGTTTGAAATATAATTAAATTCAAAAAAATATCAATTATTCAATGCAATACGATTCAGAAGAATTCATTCCTCCAGCCATTTCAATAGATATTGGTTCGGGTAGGTTTAAATGTGGCTTCTCTGGAGAAGAGGCTCCACTCTTTGACATGCCAACCATTTGTGGTAGAACTGCAACATCACCAATGCATTACTACAACGGTCACAGGACTACTGGCTACCAGGCTAAACCAGATAAACCCGATGATAAATTCTTTGGTGAGGAGGTTCTCTTGCAAAGGAGTTACTTGACAATGAATTATTTCATTGAGAATGGAGTTGTAGTGAATTGGGATAATTATGAATATGCAATGCATCACATGCTCTATAAGAAAATGAAAGTTGAACCAGAATGTCATCCAGTGATATTGAATAGCCTGCCTCATAATCCAAGGGCTGATAAGGAAAAAGCAACACAGATCATGTTTGAAACATTCAATATACCAGCCATTTATTTTGCAAATTCAGCACAAATGGCATTGTTTGCCTCGGGGAGAACTTTTGGAGTTTCATTATTGTGTGGTGATGGAGTTTCATTGGTAGCTCCATTCACAGATGATCTCCGTGCCAACGATGTTTATAGAATGAATTTTGGTGGAAGAGATTTGAATGATTACTTATTGAAATTGGTCATGTCGAGAGGAAAATGTTCATTGACAGAATTTATTGGAAGGGAAGTCATGAGGGAAATTAAGGAAAGTGGCTATTTCACATGTGACACCTCTGAGAAGATAACGAAAAAGTATTTTACTTTACCTGATGGATCCAGGATTGTCATGGAGGAGGAATTATTGGAATGTACAGAACCATTATTTAATGTTGAATTGATTTCATCGAGTTTTCAATTTTCTGGTTTGCACGAAATGTTAAATCATTCCATTTCTAACATGCCAATTGAATATAGAAAAGATCTTTATTCGAATATAGTTCTCTCAGGAGGAACAACACTTTTCAATGGATTTAAGAAGAGATTGGAAAGTGAAATGGATTCCATCTCAAAATCAAAACTTTCCATTATTGCTCCTTCTCAAAGAAACCATTCCATTTGGTTAGGTCAATCAATCTATAGCTCCCTAGAATCATTTCAATCCATATGGAAAACAAAGGAAGAATATGATGAATCGGGTCCAGGTGTTGTGTCACGAAGGCCTTGTTGGTAAAACAAGGTGCAACTTATTCTTGCCATATATTCTACAAAATCAGTATTATCCTTACAGTAGTGATGATTGTAATTATGCAAGAAGGTAGTTGTCTTGCTCTCTTTATAGTGTAATTAGTGCCACGTTTGGTAGAGCAAGAATGGACCAAGGAAACAAAATACATTCGAAACAAGCCTATTGACTTTACCTCAATCAAAAAAAATTTTATTTCAGTGTAGCTGATCCCAATAGGATCATGAGGTATTATCTTGAATTAAGAGAACCTCAATCAAAAAAAATGTTTTACTTCCTCATTAGCATGATCATGATTGTGTGGATCAATATTTCCATACAGCATTTCTTTATCCGAATCAGCGATATGTATCTGGGCTC
Organism: Naegleria gruberi; assembly: GCF_000004985.1. Lineage (NCBI taxonomy): Eukaryota > Heterolobosea > Eutetramitea > Acrasida > Naegleriidae > Naegleria > Naegleria gruberi. Next base: position 315,027 of record NW_003163277.1, read on the forward strand.
TTTCTTTTCTGAAATCGTACCATGAAGAATTTCCAATAACACAATCCACCCATGAGGTTTGTTAACAACAAACTCAAAAATCAAAACAAGCCTTTTCATTACTTTCATCAATTCATCCATCAGAGAAGAAGTAAATAATCAAGTAGCAGAGAGAACAACAAATGAACATGTTCTTTAAATAGCCTTCATCAATTTAAAAAACCAAATAAAAAAACAAATCAAACTCATCAACAGCACCTACACCCACATATAATTTTTCATCACATATTATCATCATGTATATGCATAACTTGAGTAGAGTTATTACAATAATTCCAAATGATTCTGTGGAATTATTGTCGAATAATAGTAGTAATATCACGAATCAAAGTGCTATTTCTGCTACTACCATTAATAATGGTGGAAATGTAATAAATAATGATGATTCGGATATTGATACATTGGTGGATGAAATTGTAAATGGAGAACAAGTGGATGAATACTTTTTTAATTGTGCAGGTTTAATTTCGAATTTGGAATATGTTAAACAAGTGATAGAAAAGAAGAAAACTGGAAATTTGATTGATTTGGTTTGTTTCACATATGAATTTTTTATTGGAATGTTTTTGTGTTTTGGATATTTTTGAAAATAATTGAAAAATAGATGGGTAGGAATATATTACATCATGCCTGTAAATGGGGAAACTTGAATATTGTCCAATATGCCATTTCGAAAGGAGTTTCGGTTAATTTGAAAGATATCCATGGAAACACTCCAATTCACTTTTGTTGTGAGGAAGGTTATACTGATATTGTGACGTGTTTACTTCATCATCCAAATATTAAAGCAACATTGAAGAATAAGGTAAGAACAATCTCATTTCCATAACTAATAATTCTTATGAAACCTTTCGAATAATTCTAAAATTTAGGACGGTGCAACACCAAAGAGAAAGGCTCAATATTCTGGCTATTCAAACGTAGTTCTCTTACTGGAAAGATATTTGGGCAATATTTATGTAAGTTGTTGAATATTTTCACAAATTTCGTTTCGAACTATTTTCATTAGCTGTTTAAGGAAAATTTGAAAAATCAAGTAATTGATGTTGAGGAAACTTATTCCAACTACAAATTGAGTGATATTTCAATAAGGATAGTTGATTAAAAATTTAATTACCCTTTGATCTTATTTATTGTAAAAACATTACAATGAAGAGTTTCATTCTCCCAGAAGGGAAATATTGAAAAAATCTTTTTCCACTGACCACAGTATTGTTGTAATCAAGATCAGAGCGAACTCTAAAAGTCCATTGAATATATCGCCACCACCTTTCATCTTGTGAAAAATAATATCATCACAAAAAAACGAGTTTAGAGATGGTTATTATTCGAAAGGTTTACTTGTCTAAACCTTGGTGGTTATTTGTGCTACTGTTTAGCTGCATCGTTTTCACAATACACAACAACAACCTTGTTCATTCTAAATCGCCTTCTCTATACATTCCACAAGTTTCGGATACAAGCCAGACTAATAACATTCCATCTTCTCTATCATCAACAAGTTCCACCTCATCGGATAAATGTAAAACAACTAATCCCTTCATATTTTCCCTTCCTACACCATTCTTTCACTGGGCAGAATCGGATTTCAATAACATTGGTTCGAAAGCTTTTTATGAAAATAATTGTTTACAAATTGAACAAGTAAATAGATATAATGGATATATTCCATATGATCAAGTCAAGAAATCTCTCACCACCACTTCGACAACATCTAATATTGCAGAATTTTTAATCATTGACGATTATTCACTTTTCAAATTGTGGAAAGACAATATTACAAACTTCAAGCTCATTTCACAATTTGCCAAATCAACGAATCTAATTCTAATGTCCAAGAAGGAAAAACAAATTACATCGATGAGAGATTTGAAAAATAAGAAGGTTGCTGTTTGTCAACATCATTTGGAATATTTGATTTATGAATTATATAAACTAGGAATGAGTTTGAGTGATATTAAATATGAGATTGTAAATTATGACCTCATGTATATGAGGGTTTTATATGAAGATATTGATGCATACTTTGTGGATGATCGATACATTTTCACACAAGTGAGAAAGACAACTACAACTCTTTATTATCCTAGAGAGTTTAATATTATTGAATCATCACTCAATTATACAAAGGATGGAATCAACATGTTCAGATATGGTATTATTGTGAAAGATAATCCAAGTGTTAGTGGGCTTGAAGAAATTACAAGAAGATTCTTACTGACACAAACTCAAATGTACACCTTTTGTAGAGATAATCCTTTGGAGTGTTTTGAAAGATGGGTCGTCTATGATTACATGATTGATAATTTGAACAATTTATTGTGGCCTTCTATTGATGGTTTTGGAAATATTAGTAGAGTTTCAATTACAAATTCAATGTCTATATATTTGGGAAGAAATCCAACTTCAACAGAATCAAAAATATTTATCAACCAGTTTGTCAATTCAACCATAATGGATGAGATTATTTCGAATTGTACTGATAATTTGTGTACAGGCATAGATGGATCTGTATTGAATATTACAGGACTTGCCTATTCAGATGCAACTCCAACATTTTGTGAGGATTACATATTCCCATATCCACTCTCTTGTAAGAGATATTACTTGTACTTTAGATTGTACTGCTCATTTGTTCCATTCCTTATTGGTTCCCTAATTAATTTGATATTTGCTGTCATTGTTCCATTCATGAGAAGTGAACACTTGATGAAGCATCGTTTCATAGCCCCATTTGTAACACCAGTTTGCTTTTCAGGATTTTTACTCTTCTCTGCTATATTATTTTGCAGGTTTTCCTATTTTCCTGAGAATGTCATTTACGGTTTGGCAAGTGCCTGTATCGTTACAGTTATTATTACACGTTCCATGAATGTGATTCGTTACTTTTATGTGAGAAATATGTTCAAGCTCATGAAAAAGAGGAATAAGAATGAAAATAATGGATCAGCATACAATTTCTCAATGAAAGAAGATAAGGAAGTATTGGATAGGAATATTCGGTTTCACAGAGTTGCAGCATCCAAATTGGTCTTTGTTATTATTTGGATAGTACTGGTAGTACTTATTGCTCCGTCATTTTTCATAGCTCAATACTATGCTCCGGAGAATTATATTATAAGAAATGGAATTTCCATTATTGTCTATGTATTGGCAACATTTTTCATGGTTTTCCTCTTTATTTTTGATTTGATTGTTAATAGAAAGAGATTGAAAAAGAGAGGTTTCATTTCCTTCATTCTATTCGACGATCCACTATTGTACAGATTGGAATTATTATTGTGTGGGTTTGAATTGATTTCAATTGTTTGGATTTCTCTCAGTGATTACTATGTCTATAACATTGCTGCCTTCTCTGCACAAGCTGTTGGTTTCCTTTCTTTGGGCCTTTCTGGTGCTGTAACATGGTCTTATGGATTTGCAGCAGCTGTCATTCTCTATAGACGTGGCAAGAAGTTTATCATGTCCAAAGTTTATAGAAGAAGAGCAATGAAAAGTAATTCAAACCTCTCTACAGAATTGAGTGGAAGTGCAATCCAAGCTGATTTCTTGGAAAAGTTAATTGAAAATGATGATTTTTATTCTCTTCTTGAAGGTATGTTATAGATTGAATAGTTACGAATTTAATGCTTGTATAGATTATGCTAAGAAGGAATTCTCATCGGAAAATCTCTTCCTTTACAATGTAAGTTTTCATTAACTCAATCCTCATTTACATGTTCAATCTTTTTGGCAATAGATACTGAGACAATATAGAAAAAGGAGAGAACTCTACATTTCGGATTTACTGTTCATTTACAATAATTATGTAAAGAATTATTCACCATTTGAAGTGAACGTCTCCTCTGAAACTAAGAAGAGCGTTAGAGAAATTCTCTACACTTACCATATGATTGAGTCAGCAACTTCTAAAGACAGATTCTCTAAAAGAATCACCCAATTTCCAACAGATATTTTCCCAAATTATGATTCATTCTCGGGAGCTACTCCTTATCAGGCCTTTGATGATGTTCATTCATCGCCAAAACTTGCAAGTAAGGCGACCATGCCACCTTCATTTCAGAATAACAACTCTCCAATGATGGGTCGATTTAAAGATAGTTTCAGAAAGCTATCATCTGTTTCAGATAGTGAAGCAAGTAGGGGGGATGATCTTGTTGGAGATGACGCAGATATAGGATCAGATCAAAGCAGAACTCCTAGAAGAAGTACTGTAAGTGGAGGGGGACCAGTTATTCCATTCAATCAAATTCAAGCACTTTACAATGATGTTACACAGAATGTTATGGATACTTTCAGTAGATTATGTGAAACGAGTGAATATCAGCAATGGGAATCCCTTAATAATATGGCATTGTTCATCTCCAATAAGGAATTGGCTTGAGATAAAAAGTGCTTTGCTCATTTGTAAAATGATAAGCTGAGACACCTTTCTTTACCCAAATAATGGGCTGGACTCATTTTGTTCTGAGATACGCTTTATCTTAAAGAAATTTTTTTAAAAGTGAATAAAAAGTTTAATCGCCCCACGTGGGGCTCGAACCCACGACCGTTGGATTAAAAGTCCAACGCTCTACCGACTGAGCTAGCAGGGCTGCTCGTATTTGACATAAAATGTTTTTTCATGAAAATAACAAGCGAGATTTTCATTATATGAACAATGAACATCCTCCTTGTTTGTTGATGTCACCAAGCAAATGAACCTTCGTGGCCAAATAAATCCACCACAAGAAATTCACCTTTTTCTCAATCCAAAAAAAATAGATTTAAAACAATCCATATATTTACAAACAGTAAAATGTCAACACCAAACAACAAATTGTCAGTTCGTGTCGATGGCAATCAAATTAGTTTCTACTCACCAAACGATCCCGATGATAATATCATCATTACCTTCCATAGAACTTTACGTATACCTGATGATGGTAAGATTTATCCTCTGCCACCATCATTAGGTAATTTCCCTGTAAAGAGAGTTGATGATTATCTTGATAGAGTTCCTGAAAAGTGGAAAAAGACAGGTGGTATATTTATTCCACTCTATCAACGTGAAGCCATGTGGATGGAATTCCTAAATGTAAGCTCTGAACATCCTCATGCTTTGAAGGTTGCAGTTGGTAAAGTGAATGCTTTGAGTGGTGAAATGTGGGATGAAGAAATGAAGGACAGATCTGTTCAGGATTATGTAGTAACTCCATTGCAACCATGGTTGGATGGTATTAATAGTGGAGATGGAACCATTAAACAATTCATTGCCATGCCACTCGGACAAGGATACACTGTCGAATCTCAAGTCACTGGTGAGGATAAAGTAGGAGGTGCTCAAATTATCTGTTTCAATCCAAATGAACAAAAGAGAAAGAGACAATTTGCTCCACAAGAACCAGTCAGAAGTGTTCCTCAACAACCAAAACCAATTTATCAACCACAAGTTTTATTCACACCACCTTCAATGACTTCTCCTCCTCCTCCTACTTCTTTTGGATTCTCAATGGTTTCACCTCAACCACCACAGGGTTATCAACAACATTCTGTTGTGCCATGTTGTGAATTAGTCAACTTGGGTTCATATGAAAAACAAGCTTGTGACTCTATTCAATCTCTTTCCTTTGATTGTTGTGAAAGTGAGGAATCCTATGCTCCTCCATCTGCTCCATCTTATCAAAATTCATACTCTTCACAACCATCATCATCATCATCTTTAGTATCTGATTTATTCTGTGCAACAACCTCTTCAACAGCCACCACTTTATCCAAACCACCATCAAATAGTGCACCAAAGATGAGGAAATCAAGCGATTCAAAATCTGAAAGAAAGAAAGAAAATTCATCAGTACCTTCTTCTGTTAAGGCTCAAGAATTGGGTCTTGCATCAGGAGGTAAAATGAAACAACAAATCATTGAAGATCCATATGGAGCTGAATTCTGGGACGTCTCCACCAAGGCAAGAGTTTTCATCCACATTGTAAATAGTGAAATGTTTGCCCAAATTACTGGTGAATCTGTTCCACCAACTCCAATTTCTGCTCAAACCTATTCCAGTTATAATTATCCTTGGTTTGATCACTACACTGAAAATGTTGGAACTATTGGAAAGAGTGAAATCTTGTCTGGAGTTAAGAGTGTCAAGCAAATCGATGAAGAAAAGTACGCATGGTCACAACAAGATGATTCCACAGTCAAAATCAATAATGTTGTGACACACAAGGAAACATTTGATAAGAATAGTGTTAGAGATGGAGATTGGTAAATGTAAATTATTAAAAACTATGTAATATGTAATTAAGATTAAATTTGTAGGTTGTTTCTTATTTCTAGATATCTCAATTATAGTTTGGAGTCTTTGAAACAACTTGTATACCGTTGAACAATTCCTCATTCGTTTCAAGGAAGTACATTCTTCGACGAAGAGATATCTACTTTAGTACATTTCAGTTATTCTTACAAAAGCTATCCTTTCCACTATTCTACTTTAAAATCCAGCAGTGCTTACTTTGAACACCAACAATATTTTATCTGCTTAATACAACCTCTCCTCTTGGCCTAGGTCATGTTGTGTATTCTGCTTAAAACACTCCAAGGTACAATTTGGTAAAATTCCTTCCAAAATAGCAACTAGGGGACTTTTTACAAACAAGGTATCGGTAAAGAGTCCACTCCAATATTCAAGCAAACTTGGAACTGCAGTAAAGGTAGTGTATTGCATCTGGAGCAGGACAGTGTCGCAACTTGGATTAACACTACAAACTACACACCTCAGAAAGATACTAAAGCAAGAAATGAGCTAAAACAAAAAATTAGTGTGAAACAAAAAACATGTGCGACGAGAAAAGCAAGCCAAAAAGAATCGTTTCCTAATCCTTGCTTTAGGTGCGAATAGATTGTAGTGCATGGATATCACGAAGCCCTCCAGGCAAGTCATTTGCTTGTCTATCCAACAAACGACGAGCACCTTACTTTGACATGATCCTCAACACACACCTCCCTCTCTATTTTATTTGTTAACCACCCTTAAACAAAATGCCTCAAAGTAGAACAATTACACCAAATTTTCCCTCCATCAACATGTTCCTATTTCATCGAGAACCGTACTTTTTAGATTCGAGTGAGGATAAAAATCGTATTCAAATCAACAACAAGAACAATAATAGGGATGATGGAGAAGCAAAAACAATATTAAGGATGAGAAGTTTGGATGAAACTGTGCGGGATGATGATACGCATTCTTCTTCAATACATCATCAAGAAGCCTTGGAACATGTTTTTGGTAAGACAAGAACATCTTCCGCTACAACGAGAACAGTATCACAAAATTCAAGGAATACTAATTATTTTAATGCTAATACAATAGCAAAAAGCGAGAATAACAACAACTACAAGAAAAACCTTATTAATCACCTGATAATATTATTATTAATTACACTCTTAGTTGTACTTCCAACCTTTGTAGAGTGCCTACATCCATTCGCCACATACAATTGGAACAATGATGATGAGATTTGGTTTGCTCAGTCGGCACCATTTTCTGGCCCTAGTAGCACAATTGGGACAGGTAAGTAGTATCAACATGTAAATGTTCTATAGTGAGTACTTTAATTAGAATTGAGAAATGGAATATTAGCTGCTTTTAATGAAATCAACTCTGTTGGAGGTATATTCGGAAAGAAGAAGCTGAGATTGATCAGTATGGACGATGGCTATGAACCACCCAATACAGTTCGCAACATTAATAATTTTCTGAATGGAAACAAGACAATATTTGGATTTATTGGAGTGGTAGGCTCACCCACTATTCTTGCAGCCTATGATTTGGTAGTGTCGTCTGGTCTTCCTCTGATTGGAAGTTACACAGGAGCTACATTTTTGAGACAGCCCTTTCATGCAAATTTTGTAAACATTAGACCATCATACTATGATGAAACAGCTGCAATTATGGATGTATTGATTGGAAAAAACATGGCGAGGAAAATATCAGTCCTTCATCAAGATGATCCTTTTGGAATTAATGGATATGAAGGAGTTAAACGTATACTTGACCATATGGGAATTCCAATGTGTTCATCAGGAAGTTATCAAAGAAACACACTCAACGTTGAGGATGCATTCTACAAGATTGCAAAGTGTGATCCAGATGCTATTGTTGTAGTGGCACTGTATGCACCAGCAACAAAATTCATCAAAATGGTTACCAACTCGACCCTTTACCGAAAGGATATTTTATTTGCAGCAACCTCAATAGCCAGCGATTTAATTGTAAAGGAGCTAGGCCCTGAAATTGCTCCAAGAGTTCTGTTTTCACAAGTTGCCCCTTCTCCAACAGATACATCCTCGACCCTTGTTAAATCTTTCATCACCGCAAGGAAATCAATAGATTCTAATTTTACACAAGGTACATTTATTGAAATAGAGGGATATATTGCTGGAAAAATGACGTATCACTTGCTCCACAGAATAATTGGATACATGTCCCCCAGTAACATGCTGACTAATCTTTACTATTCACAAGAAGTTATGTTTGACAATTTGAAATTAGGACCATTCTCTTCAGTGTCTGTCAAGGATCCTGTTTACCTTATTCAAACAAATTTTTCCACTCAATTTGATTGCAATCAAGGCTCAAAATCAGTTTGGAGGACGAAAGCTGATTCTAACTTGAATTTCTATAATTATGCACCTCCATTTTCATGGTACACTTCTGGCACATGTATTTCAACCCCAGGCGATGTCATCAATCCAATTTTATTAGCACAACTTGTTTATAACAATCTAGGATCTTCTAATACCTATCTCACTAACGGAATTAAAGCCGCCTTATCCACTGCATATGTCCAGGGAAGACCTATACATCTACTAACTCGCACTTACTCAGATTTCCAATCTCTTATTTCCACCACTCAAGATCTCGTTGAAAACTACTATATTACTGCATTGGTTGGATCTTCTGGATTGGGAGAAGTTATTAGTTTAAATACTTCCTCTATTGATCTATTCAGAGAGATATTTAAAACATCCTTCCCACATATTCCTCTGATTGGAAGTGTAGTTGACAATCCGTCAATCATGTCAACAACTGGTTCGTTGTTTATCCCATCCATGGTAAACATTAGAAGTACAATCATTGAGGAAATTGGAACTTTGCTTCAACATGCATTCAAAAGAGGAGTTACCAGAATATCAATAGTGAACTGTCCTGCATACGTCCATATCAACAAAATTTTCAAACTTTTAATGTCAAAATTGCAACTAACAATTGAGAGTGAGCATGGATGCTCAGATACCATTCTTTTCGATAGCATCTCGATAAACCCACAAGTGGTTCTAGTAGCATGTGCATCTGCCATTCTCCCTGGAACTCTTTTAAAGTTGGATGCAAGTAGTAATCTTAGACAAGATGCATTGTTTTTTGTTTTGGAAGAGAAGAAAAAGCTAGTCTTGTCAAGCCTTGAGAGTGGACCTAAAGGTGTACAAAGACCTATCTTATATAGTTCTTCATTCCCAGATCCAAAAATCTCGGCCGTAACCATTGTTTCAAGATTTAAATCAACTACACCGCCTCTAACAGATCTTTCTGGGTATTATTCTTCTGATTTGGCTCTTGAAGGATATTTTATTGGAGAGTTTGTTGGATCAATATTGGGATCAGTTGCAGATTCAGCACCCTCAATAACAGGTCAGGCAATTATTGACTTTATATACAAAAGTCAACAGATAGTGGTGAGAGACCAAAAGTATGGATACTTTATTAGAGACAAGAAAAATTCATTGTGCAATATTGGGTCGAGAACAAGATTTCTATTCCAGATAAGAAATTGTTCAACCTCAATACTATCAACAACAGGTTTCCAACAACAATCATGTTGTTTACAATCTGTTTTAGAGGATTCCAGTACCCTCAACTTTAGAAGACCAATGCAGTTCGTTAGATTCAAACCAGGAGACACTGAACAACTTACCATCGAAGCAATAGATGATTTTGCAAAAGGAGTAATATCTTTCATTAATGATATTAATACCATGGGGAAATATTCATTTGCCTTTCAATTTCTTACTCAAACTTTTAATGGATCTTCTGATATTCAAATGTTAGCTAACGATTTAACCTCTAAACAGCAAATATTTGGTGTTATCGCTCCAGATGTAGATTATGACATTGAAATGTTTACGAACATTAGTTTACCAATTATCGGCCCCAAAACTGCTAACATGCAATACAGAAATTACAAAAAAAATGTAATTAACATCTACCCTTCCTTAATAGATGAAATCTTCAATTTGGTTGAATTTTTCCTAAAATTTAGTGACGCAATTACTATTGTTTATGAGTCCTTGGATGTTAATAATTATGCTCAACCCCAGGTATTGAAAACTATCCAAAATATAATAACTAACAGACAACTTTCAAGAGTTTCCCTCACTTGTATGACTTGTGTCAGTGATCAAGCAGGGTCAGTAATAATTATGGCAGAAACAGAAGAAATCATTCAGTTTATTAGAGCAAATCAGAAGATAATGAACAGAGTTGGTTTGATTTCAGAAGCATATGAAGAGCATGATGATCTTAAAGAGTTGTTGTCCCTTCATTCGAATGTTTACATGTCCACTATAGTATCCCTCACAACAGAAATGACGGGATTTGTGGAATCTGAATTCACAAAGCATTTTCAAGTTTCGTTTCCAAACGACGTGCCAACAATAGAGTCTATAGATGGTTTCGTTTCCTTTTTGTTTGTTGAAAAAGTATTTGAGTCATTCTTAGATAGAATACAACCAAGACAACAACAGGCTTTCATTGACAAGATATATAGTCTCTCTGTTTTAGATATTGGTGACATTACTCTTGGAAAGTTCACCAATACCTGCAATCAAGGAACAAGAAGATTGTACGTTAGCAGATTTTCCCTTAGTAACACAAGTGAAGTCATAACAGTCACAGAACCAAACAGTCTTTTCACAATTTCAACATGTGGGTATAACTTCCCTTCCCCTGCAGTCATGGATTATCTTTATTATATTCTAATTTCTATATTGGCTATAATTTTTTTGATTGTAGCCATGGGAATATCAGGTTTATTAATTTACAGACAGTATAAGGCTAAAAAGTCACACCTTCATGCTCCAAAAGGAGGAGTCATTTCTTTTGCGTTTACTGATATTCAAAATTCTACTGTATTGTGGCAATACAATGAGAAAGCAATGAAATTAGCTCTTGCTATACATAACAAGATAGTTAGGGATAATATTAAGAAATACAGAGGTTACGAAGTCAAAACTCAAGGGGATTCATTCTTTGTTGCTTTTAGAAAGATAGAAGATTGTATTAATTGGGCATTCTCTGTTCAAAGTGATTTATTGAAAGCAAATTGGCCATCTGATATTATTACACAGTATGATTGTAGACCAGAATTTGAGGAAGGAACAAAAGTTTTGATTTATTCTGGTTTGAGGGTAAGAATGGGGCTTCATTGTGGTCAAGCTGAATATATTTTTGATAAGACTGTGAAAAGACCAGATTACTTTGGCAACACCATTAACCAGACTGCCAGAATTCAAGCTCTTGCAAGAGGAGGAGAAATATTATGTAGTGAGGCCATGTTACAAGAAAGCAAATATTTATTTAAAATTTCTGGCCCAAGTTTCGAGGAGGAATTGTCGCATCAATCCTTAAACATACCAAGAAGAAGCTCTGAATCCACATTGTCAAAGAAGCGTAGATCAGTTGTTCCTGGATCCAATCCAATCTATACAGCCGAAGATTTTGGATATTGCTCCCTAAAAGGTATTAAGGAGGAAGTCAGAGTCTTTACACTTAAAAATAATGATATGAAACTTAGAGTTTTTCCACCTATTGGAAGATACAAAAATATTGAGGAAACATCGAACAATACCTTGCGATCGATTGCTTCCGTTCCAACATTTGAAACATCAAGTATCAATGGAGATGATATCATTGTGCACATTCCTGATCAAGCATCAGACAACCAAAAGAGCAAACCTGAACGGTTGAACACTCAAGCGATTGAACTTCCAGAGATTATGATTTCTGGTGTAGATAATAAATAAAATGGTTTAATGGAAAGAATTTACTCCATTTTCAAAAGTTGACAAAGTCTGTCCAAGTCTGGATGATTTTCCATATATGCAACAGTATCTTTTTCAAAGAGAGCAAATAATTCATCATCAACTTCATCGAGTCCCTTATCTCCCAACCCAGGAACATTCAATCTAAAGTATTCACACAAACTCTTTCCTTCCTTAAAGAACTCGAGCTGAGCAGTAGCCATTTTGTGAATTCTATCACTGCTCAATTGTAAGTTTACCACTGAAAGTAGTGTGTTCAATGTTTGAGAAATACCCTTGAATGCCTTCATGATTGACTTTTTCCTTGGTTTAGTATTAGTTCCTTGTGGACTTAAATTTAAATTGACTTCTTCATCTCCATCTTCTTCACTATTTTTCCCTGATAATGCTCCTGTTCCCAAACTAACAAAAACAAACTTGTCATGATTAGGGAATATTTGCTTAGCCTCATACATTGCTAAAATATAATTTTAAAACACAACACTTCTAATTAATACTTACAAAGTTGAATTGGATTATTTGCAACAACTGCACCATCTATAAATTCAGAATCACCAATTACTCTTGGCTTGAAGTACATTGGGGCAGCAGAAGTAGCTCTAATAACATCCATAGCTGTAATACCAGCACCTGTGCTAGTACCTCGGTAGAATGATGGCTGTTTCTTTGATGAGCTTGTTAAAGATGAAGACTCACTTTCCTCTGTGTAGTCATAAGGGTCGCTGTATGTTCTGAAAACAAAGGCTGTTGGCTCATCCAAGTTCATTTTAGGATTCGAAGATTTGTCCATTGTAGAGACAAGGAATGTAAAAGGTTTCTTTTTGTGAAGAGTATTCAAGTCAACATCTTGAGTAAGATTCATTGAGGTCATCTCAAGATGATATCCATCATACCAACTTCTACCTCTGAGGACTTTCATTGTCTTGACAAGAGACTTGTTGTGGGTTGTCTTCAAGTCAAAAATATTTTTACCAATGTCAATATAATATTCTTTAGCAAGCTTCATTGGAACTCCTCCATTAATAAGCAATGCAACAATTCCACCAGTACTTGTTCCAGCAACAATGTCAAATATTTCACAAATCTTCTTACCAACTCTTTCTTCAATTACCTTTAAAATCTCAATCAAAATAAGACCCTTCATACCACCACCATCCATAGAAAGTACCTTTACAGTTTTGCCTTTCTTTTCCTCTCTGTGTTTGGAAAAGTTGGTAATGATATTGTCATTATCATTTTTCCATATTGGAGATTCTTCGAGGCCAACTTGTTCATCTTCAATTTTAACGTTAAACAACTTTCTTCTTCTATGAATTCTCTCTTTCAGTAAATCTCTCAAATAGATTGGTTCGGCAAAGTGAATCTTTGTACCTTCTTTGTGGAAAAATTTACATTTTTGCTTTACAGGATCATACTTCTCTTGCAAATACTTTTCCAACCAAAACTTTCTATCCAAAGTTTTAAGAATCAAATAATCAAATTTGTATTCCTCCTTAAACTTTGGACACTGCTCAAGAAGAGAATTGATCAAGTTCAATAGGTAAGTGTGGTTCTTGATCTCTTGTTTTTGGTGGAACTTTCTGTACTTTTTGAGAATTAATCTCTTTGGAACATAATAAATAAAATTGGTATCTCTATTTCTTTCTTCCTCTATTAATAAATCCAAGTAGTCTTCTGGAGTGAAAGGTAAATTTTCTTTGCATGTTGGGGTTGCATCATCAAACTCGTCACCCTCCTTACCTTGTTCGTTTGGAGTAGCAGGAGATGGTGCTGAGTTTGATACCTTTGCGTGTTCTTTTTCTTCCTTTTCCTCTTTTTCTTTCTTCTTCTTTTCAATATCTCTATATTCTCTATAGTATTTCACCAAGGTTTTTGGTAAAACATTCTTACTCTTGAGCTTTTTACCACTTAATTTTTCAATGACTCTTCTAGCAAAGGAAAACGAGTGGTAATTATAGTAGGAGTATTTCTGTTTGGTATTGTATTCATTGATAATTTGACATGTTGTGTCTAATACTTTGGAAAGTGGTTGTTCAGACAAGTTGAATTCAATTGTAGGACAGTCAGATAAATCAATCTTATCTGTCGAAAATTGATGGACCAGAGAATCTTCAAGCCAAACATAAATTCTATTAAAAATTTTAACTCCAAATTTGATAAAATCTAAATCTCTAATCCATCGATCTGCCATTATTCTAATAGGTTCAAATTTGGTCATGTAGGTATCAATATCCATCATTATAAGTTCAACTTTAACACACTTGATATCAAATTCTGACCCAAAAACTCCAGCAGCATGAGTCAAGTTAAAGCTTTTCACTCTTCTGTGAGCTTTCTTCTTGAGTGGTGATTGCAAGCTAGGAGTCTTTTTATCTAGGGCGACAACACTACCAGATCTAAGTAAACGAGGAGATACTGGCGAAATTCCTTGGTTATCAAGTTCTTGGAAGGCATTTGAAGTCACAGGAATAGACCTTGGTGAAAATGCATTAGCTGCCACCAATGGTGAAACTGGAACAAATGGTGAAGCAGAGGGATCAATCATGAATCTAATGTCACCATCCCTATTACTAGCCAAAATATCAGTATCTCTCTCAACAGTTGATGGTACACCTGAGGAAATATCGTCTGCTGAATCAAAACGGTTTGTGAGTGTAATTTTCTTTGTTGGTGTTTTAAATCCTGGCTCATCAGCAGTGCTGCTGATGATAGAAGCATTCCACAATGTAGCACTATCACTCAATGCCCTACGATGAACGTATTGTTCGGAATTATTCTCTGATGAACTTGTTGATGTTACTACTCTTTCCACTTTTCTATTATTTTCTGTACAATTTACTTGTTGGTTTTGAGGGAGTTCGAGCTGAATTTCATTTGAATCATCTTCCTTAATTGAATTATTTTGTGTATTATCATTATTAATAACGGTTACAGATGACGTTTTTGTCTCATCTTCCCCAACTGTCTTGCCTTGCTCCGTAGTACTATGTTGTTGTTGTTGATTCACCTTGTTCCATCTTGTTTGCCTTATTATTTGTAACGGCTATATTTAAGGCTGATTGTTGTAGATCCACAGCAAGTGATACGTTTGATGCAAGTGATGGTGTTTTTGAGGTGTTTTTTTGTTTATCCTTGTCAGTAAGACGTCCACCTGCACCACCACTAGTATTTGTTGGCGGGAAATTGAGATCCTTATCGTTATTGTTGGTGGTTGATGATGATGTCGATGATGATGATGAATCATTCATACTCTCCTCATAGGGAAGAATATAATTTTCATACGGAGTGTAAAAGTAATATTGTTTGCAATAATTTAAATGATCAACTTGATGATGATGATTAGGACTATCATTATGGGCTGATGATGATGATGAAGCCTTCTTATAGGAACGTGATAAGAATAATTGTTTGGCCTTGAATTCATTATAGACTGTTCCACACATTTCACTGATGAAACCATATTGTTGATTCTGCCAAATATTCCTCTTATTATTGGGAAGGATCACTTCATCGAGTTGATTGTGTTGTATCATGTTCGGATAAGTCTCTACCAAATATCTGGTAAAATAGACTGGTGATTGGGCAATCTTATTCTTGAGAACATTCAATCGATTAATGTCCTTCTTATGGGCCAGCACAATATCTATATCATGATCTTCATCATCCTCTTCTTCAATATCATGATCTTCTTCATCTTCTTCTTCTTCGGATGAATCTCTAAAGGCAACCTTCTTATGATGATGATTATTATTATTAGTAGTAGTAGTAGTACTGGTGATGTTGGAACTATTAGAACTGTTATTACTAAAAATTGTTGGTGCTGTTGGTGTACCTCCTGGTGATTGAACACTAATGTTGAATAAATTGGCTTCACTATTCGAATTGCTCATTGTTGTGGAGGTGGTAGTAGTACTGGTACTTGTACTAGTAATTGAAGAAGTTGTGGTTGTAATGGAGGAAGATGATGAAACATGAGGAATTGGTTGATTAAAGGCATCAGCTGAGAGTGGAGTAACTTTGTGTTGTTGCTTGGAAGACGAAGAGGTACTTTCGTCCGATTGTTGTTGTGTGTTGTGGAAACTGGTCATGGGTAATGTCAGTTTAAACTGTGGAGGAAAGGGATAATGAAAATGGGTTTCAGTGTGGTTGAATGACCAGCTCTTTCAACCTAATGAATGGTGTTTCGTACAAAATTGATTCTTTTTTTTTGAGAATGTTTCGTCTACAGTCTAATAGAGTTAGGAGGATGACTGAAGTAGAAAAGGTGCGTCTTTATGAATTACCGTGAGAGGAGTGAAGGACAACTGAGGTTTGTGCTCAAAAGAGAGTACGGTCTTTTAGGCGTGTGTACTTTTTTTTCAGTGATGTGAAGAAACCTTTAGAATAAGAATAAGAAGAATCAACAATTATTCATTCAAAATACTCAGGTTCAAGACAGAAAAGCAAAGTAATATAATCGACCTATTAATCGTACAAAAAACTGGATCACTTTCATTTGTAATTGTCTCCTTTTTAAATCTGACTTGTGACTTGACTGGGTCTATTTGGTTTGATTCCATGTCATGCAATTTTGTAACACAGATATTTATTCCTTGAAGAAAAGTACTACACCAATTGTAATCCATTCCTTTTTCATTTGTATACACTAGAATACTAATTGAATTTAATTCACATCTTAAAACTCGCACTCGTGAAACAATTAAAAATTCAAAATAAGCGCTCATGCAGAATTTCCACAAGTTATCTTTAAAATAAAAAATTTAAACGTTTATTAATCGTATGAACCCGACGGGTTCGTCTTGATGATATTACGAATATTAAATAATAAATTCTTTCTTGTTGGGATTGCTTTGTTCATTTCTTGTAACTCTGTGGACACAAATACTTGGCTTGAACACCCTATGCTGGAACCCCGGGTAGTATAGGGTACGGTGACTTAACCCGACGTAAGTATTGCGGCAACACACTGTGGTCTCAGGGTCAACAGTGTAGTTACTGGGTGGTACGACATTTTTTTTGAGACGCTTTAAAATAAAAAATGAATAGAATGAGTCGGGCATATTTTCAAATGTGGAGGTGCGAAGGGTTGGGATGTCCTACTACTAATAATCATCAAGCTAGGACGGTGGTATCATCGTCGGGTGGTGAGAAGGATCATGATTGGAGGCGCACCAATTCAATATTAAAATTATTTAATCTTTTTGATCGGAATAGTAGCAATAGTAGTGGTGGTTATAAATATTGTAAAAATAATTTTTCCATGATGATGATAAGTTTTGGAGTGATGATCATGTTGTTAATGTCATTATTGAATAGTACGAGTTTTGTGAATGCTGCTGAAGTGCCATTATTATTGGGAAGTGGATCTTCACTTGTTGAAGAATTTCATAAAGAAGCAGCAAATTATTTTATTGGATACATGAGAAGAAGTGTCGATGTAATGTATGATGCCTCTGGATCGGGGACTGGTGTGAAAAATTTATTTAATTCGAATGGAGTTTATTCATTTGCAGCAACTGATTATGGATTAAAGGCAGCTGACAGAAAAATTAATACAGATGCAAAAGTGTTGCCAATCATGACAACATATATTTCAATAATTGTATGTAGGATAGCGAAAGAAATTAATATTGAACATAATTAGAGTAATATTGAAGGATTGAAGGGTGGTTATTCAATTACCTTTTCCCAGGAGGCGCTTGTAGGAATATTTAATGGAACCATTTCCAGATGGAATGACCAAACATTGCAATTGTTGAATCCATCACTTGCACTCCCAAATACATCAATTTATGTGGTTGTTAGAAATGATTCAAGTGGCACTACTGACATGCTCACTACTGGATTATCATCATTTTCAAAGGAGTGGGCTTCAACATATGGATCGGGAACTTTAATCAAATGGTCATCCCTCTTATCGAACAGAATAATCTATGCAGAGGATGCCAAAGATGTTTCTTTCATCATTACTAGCACACCAAACACTATTGGGTACTCTACACCTACTACTTTTGAGCAGCATGCTCCAGCAACTATCAAAACAAAATTAGGAGCTTCTGTCACTCCCTCATCGAGCTATCTAAAAGGTGTAATAACAAGTGGAATATCATTTAATGAGAATTTTATGCATCCTTCTGTGGTTATAGATAGGCCAGATATTTACCCATTCGTTGGTGTTTCTTATATTGTCTATTTGTCATCCACAATGAATGATTGTGTAAAGGCTACTTATTTGGGCAAGCTTTTGGAATATTATACTTCAGATAGAGCTACCAAGATTATTGAGGATGCCGCCTTTTCTTCACTCTTCATTGATGCATCTGTAAAGGAAAGATATATGGGATATTTGAAAAATTTCACATGTAATGGTAAACCTGTACTGAGTTCCAGTTCCATCACTCAATATTCGATAGCACTTTTAATTTTATTGATTATTCAATTATTATGTATTTTATAAGTTATATATTTTACAAAACCAAAGCAAATAATGCAACGATAACCATAATTAAGGAAACAAGATGCATACTCAATACATTTGCGCTATTAACTCTTGTATCGAAAGTGGTATATGTTTGTACATAATCCAAATAACTTGTAACATTTGTATAGATACCTCTATTTGAAACCGATCCTGCAGTTCCACATCCGTTAGGTCCAAAACTAACAATACCAAAAACAATATAATCATTTGTAGAATTAGGAGCTTTGTAAAATAATGGCCCTCCAGAATCACCTTGACAGCTAGTTATCATTAATTAATTATTGGAATTAATATTTTCAACTTAAATAATGAGGAATAAATACACCTACCTGTCATGTCCTTTTCCATCGCCAGCACAGATTTGTTTTGGTGATGAAGCATCCAAGTTAATAGCATTACATTTACTCATATCAACCACAGGTACAGTAACTTTCATCAAATCTGTTGGAAGTGGTTGAGTATCAACAGTTGTTCCCCATCCAGCAACAATAGATGAGAAACCAATAGGAATTGATCCAATTTCCAAATAGGCAGCCTTAGCTGTTTTACCGTCCAATGTCATTGCTGATTCCAATTCAAGAATAGCTATATCATTTACAACATTATTATTTGAATCACTATATTGAGGATGGACATGAATGTTCTTTATCTTAATATATTTACGTTGTACATCACTCACAGAATTTCCACCATATACAGCAATCCAAGGTAATGTATCAGGGGGACTGAAACAATGGGCAGCTGAGAGTAAATATTTGGAATTTATAATTGAAGCTCCACAAGTGTGACTGTAGCTTTTGGCGCTGATATCATCAGCCTGTTGGAGTGAGACAATGAATGGAAATTCGTTGGTGCTTGCCTTTTCACCATTGGACACTTTAGAATCTCTCACTTTAAGTTGTTGAGCAGTTGATAATTTAGATATTAAGGCAACAATACTCAACAGAAGGAGGGCAAGAGTCCTCTTCCTTCCACTGTTACTACTTCCTCCGATCAACATTGTGTGAATTTTTATTGTTGTTGAAATAATTAAATTGGAAGTGTGAAGGACAAAACCAATCCAAAGATTACTGTGGAAGAGGAAATAGAGCGTTCTTTTAGGAGATAATTTGATCATTCTTTTATTATATTTCACAACTATATTGAAGGAACATCATGTGATGACCCACTTAAAAGTCATATAATTCATTTTCCTTTTGAAGTTCTGTGAGTTTGAGCCACTTTTTGTACTCTGCTGTTTCCTCAAGTCTAGAAAAGGTATCAGATACATTCTTAATGACTTCAAAGATGAGGATTTCTCTCAATTCAGAGTAAGGGATTGAGTTTGCAGTTGGTGTTTGCTCACAAACTTGTTTCTTCTCTTCAAACCATTTGTAAAATGCCTTTTTAGTAGAGTTTGGAAAATTGACCTCAAACTTGGAATAATTTCTCATATAGAGCTCTTCAATTTGGGCAGCCTGTTCGAAAGTTAAGAATGAATCTGCAGAATTGACGAGGGAACTTGAACTAAATGTTCGTGAGGTTCTTGAATTGGATGTAGGCAATGAGTCAGTAGATGCTCCCATACTTGATTTCGATCTATCATTACCTGAAGATGGGCTTTTCTTATTCTCCAATGATATTAACATTTCATATAACATTACATTTTCAATTGAAAATTCCTTCTTTGCAAACTTTCTCAATAATTTCATCAAATTCACATCTTCCAATCTGGATTCCAATGTTCTCTTTCCTTTTGGTTCATTGCCTCTGTTTGAAGAAAGTAATTTACTTATTTTTCTATAAATTTCAATAATCATTGCACTTCCACCAAGAATTAAATAACAAGTCAATGAAAATAGAACTGTCAATACTCCAATGGCAAATTGATTATTATACACTAACAGGGTGATAATTGTGAGTACGAGGAGTAAAAATATGAGTAACAAGTCTATCTTGATATAGAACGGATCATCAAAGAAAAAGTAGTAGTATATTCCTTTCTTTTTGATCTTTCTTCGATTTCCAATCATATCCAATAGCAAGAATATTAAACCAATTACAATACATAGAATAATGACAGCACCAAGAGGTGCATTTCTGAAATATCCCAAATAGGAAGTAAGGTAAACTTCTTTTTCTAGTATCATGAGAACCGAAGCTCCAAGAGGAATAAAAGGTACTGTTACACTTGTAACTAATCCTAACCACTTCTTTCCCAAAAACTTGAAAAATTTGAAATGATCAGATTTTGAAATTATTGTAAACAAATTTCTCAGATAGAAATATCTCACAACTGTTATAAAATACAGGAATACAGGATACATTACAACTGCATTGGCTATTCCATTATACAATCGAGTGCAATTGGCAGTAAATACCATAATCTGGAAAATGTTTCGCATAATAACAAAGAGTGGGCAAAGGTATGGAACAGCCAATCTAATTTTGATGGATTTAGTATTAAATGTCAATAACAGACCAATATAGTAGATACATAGAAAAAAAATTGCATAAACACCTTGGATTTCTTCATATTTAACAGGTTCAAAGGCACAGGTGGAGGATGAACATTCATATACTTCACTGTTCATGTAAGAAAGGGTGATATTGGAGATTCCAATACTTGAAATTGTTTCGTTTGTATACAATGTGATTTGAGGGTAACTGCTTTGAAGATATTTCACAAAATTATTAAATTCGAAACTAGAATTTGATAGAGAAATTTTTGATGACCTAAACAGACAATAATCGTGATTCAAATAACATGAAGTACGGTAAGAATCCCCTTTCACTTCTTCTCTGCACAATCTAATTAATGAATCACATGTTGTAGTGAAGTTGTTAAAATAATCAGTGACACATGAGATTTGGTTTTGATCTAGACTGTTGGAATATGAAAAGAACAATGGTGCCAATCTCACAACATTTAAATCTTCAACCTGTAGGTATCTACCTAGCTTGTTATTTCCTCTAATCAACCTCAAAACCTTTGGCATTTCTCTGTCAGTTGTTATGATAATTGGACCTTCATTTGATGACCAATAATCAACAAGAATACTTCCAAACACGCAATCAGAGTTGATTCTAACAGCTGAAAGAATGGAAATAGGTTTGATATCAGCATATGCAGAAGTTGAAATATTATAAATTTCTAATAATGTGTTAAAGGAACTTTCTAATATTTTCAATCGTTGGTCGGAAACTGAGTAAAAATCAGAATTTGGAGTAAATAGAATGATTCTCTTGTTTTCAAATAGTGATCTTGGTGTAGTAGTTGAATAACCTTTAAGAGCTATTGCAATAATAGTTTCATTGGACGAAACTATCTGAATTGGTTGTTGACCATAAATTTCCTTCAATTGACCAATACTCGCTGTCTTTAACCCACAACTACAAATCACACAGTGTAGTTGAACTAAACACAACACCAATGAAATCGTAAAGCTGATGTGCATGTTTTTTTGACTTTTCGTTTGGCAAATCTCACATGTCACGTTTCATTGGTAAACATCTTTAAAGGAAACTTTGGTTAAGCTCATGCGTTCATTGCAATTAAATCTCAAGTAAACGGTTCTAGAATCGAGTTGCAAGAATATTCATTTCAAGAAATGAGAAGATTTTAATCTATCCATTGAATGGATGGTTTTATGCCTTCTGCATACGAAGGAATAGGAAGTGATTTTGAACTTGCAATTGTTCTCGAATTTTATTCTAAACAATTTCCTGAAACATTCATCAATAGTGTGTTTTCTAAATGAATGTAATGGGGTGTAGCTCACATGGTAGAGCACTTCTTTAGCATGGAATCCACACATGAGCCAAAGTCGGAAGAAAAAGAGTAAAAAACACTAATTTAAAAAAAATGAGTAAACTTAACAGACAAGATTTTGAAAATCATCAATTCATTAATTCGGAGGAAATATTCACTAACAATAATAATAATAATAATATAGAAGAGAAAGTAAAAAAGCATGTAAAACTCGAACAAGAAATATTTTCAGATGATATTTGTTTTGAAATAATTTCAATGATTGATGATTCGTGGTTTATTTTAAATAATTGTACTTTAATTTCAAAACAATTCTTTAATGTGATCAAGGAACGTTCAAAACTTGTTATTCAATTTAAAAAAAAATTTACAGAGAAACGAGTTGAAATATTAAAGAAAAGTCAATTTATGAATAGTATTGTTAATCTTAAATTTTCAACAAATTTGTTTGACTATTTTGAAGAAGCAAAATTTATAAGTGAAATGAAAGAATTAACATCGCTTAATATTAATGGCAATGTAATTGGTGCAGAAGGAGCAAAATTCATCAGTGGAATGAAACAATTGACATCACTTAATATTTCTTACAATGTAATTGGTGATAAAGGAGCTAAATTGATAAGTGAAATGAAACAGTTAATATCAATTAATATTTCTTACAATAGAATTTGTGGTGAAGGAGCTAAATTCATAAGTGAAATGAAACAATTGACATCACTTAATATTGCTAACAATTCAATTGGCGATACAGGAGCTAAATTCATCAGTGGAATGAAAGAATTAACATCACTTGATATATATAATAATAGAATTGGCAGAGAAGGAGCAAAATACATTAGTGAAATGAAACAATTGACATCACTTGATATTGGTGGCAATCAAATTGGTGATGAAGAAGTAAAATTGATAAGTGAAATGAAACAATTGACATCACTAAGAAAATAAGCTATTGAAAGATTGGAGAAAAAGGTAATTTATTACTAAATGTTAAAACTCTTATTGTTTAGGCATTGTATCACAGTAATCTGTGTAGAGTGGGATATCTTCCTTAAGACCCTTTCTCTTTCTGATAGATTTGATGAGTTTGTGAACTTTAGATTGAGGATCATAAACATTGTCTTCCATAACTTTCCAGTGACTGAAACTACATTGAGGGAAAGCTTGTCCTTGAGTAACACCTCTCAACTCTTCTGTTAAACCGAAACTTTCCAACACAGGTAAATTACCAGTTATACTAACGAGAGGAGTACCAATTACCATTTCAGTAGATTTGATAACACCTCTTCTATTAGAAATGACACTATAGACAGAACCCATCACTGATTGAGGACATTGAACTTCAACAAGATACATTGGTTCAACTAACTTTGGATCAGCTCTCAATTGACTAGCAGTCATGACACGAGATGTTGCTTGGAGAATTTGACCAGCTCCACGATGGATAGAATCTGCATGAAGATTACAATCATTAAATTTGAATAAAACACCTCTCATTGCTTCGTCACATAAACCTCCTGAAGAACTGCTTTGTTGGAAGCTAGTGACCACATATTGTTGAATTTCATTAATATAGTCAACTGACTTGGTTGCATTTACCAAAATGTTACTACCCTTATCAGCTTCAGGTCCAAAACTCCAAATTCTCTTTGTTATACTAGGATCCCATTCAAAGTCAATTTCTAAAATCTTTGCTCTCTTATTTTGATCATCCATTGGCAATTGACCTTCCTTAATCATTTCAATTAATTCCTCACTGATTGGTTCAGCTTGCATGTATAAACGATTGTGGCCGTTAGCACTTCTTGCCATGACCATGTCACCATTCTTATTTGAAACTGTTTCGTGGAAAGTGACAACAGGAGGAGACTTTTTAATTTGAATTCCTCTTGCATATTCTTCTTCTAAATTCTTTAAACAAATTTCCAAATGCAATTCACCTGCTGTTCCAAGAATATGTTGACCACTATCATTTTGCTTACATTCCAATAGAGGATCACTTTGAACGAGACGTTTCAAACCTTCAACAAATCGAGATAAATCAGCTGGATTGACTGGCTCAACTCCCATTTGAACTACAGGACTCACAGAGTATTTCATATTCTTAATTGGCATACATGCAACTTGTCCTTCTTCTGTCAATGTACATGATTTGATAATGTACTTGTCAAGACCAACAATACCGACGATGGCACCACAAGAAGCTTGAGTGATACTTTCAGTGTTTTTACCAACCATGACTAACAATCTTTGAATGCTTGTATGGAAAACATCTTTCTTAGCAATTGGATCATAGTTAGGACCCAAAATTCTCACCTTAGTTGATTGAGTCAAACTACCAGAGAATATACGAGCTAGAGCAATAAAACGACCAACATTATTACTCATACTAGAGCTAGTATTAGAGTGCATAGGTACCATCTTACTGACATAGACAACCAGTGGTGCATTTGGATCACATTCCTTAATACCAGTAGCGTATGGATCTGTCAAATCTTCACCAGTGTAGAGGTTATCATACCTGACCTTTTGAGCCTCTTTAGGAGAAGGTAAATGGTTGATAATCATTTGAACTAGAGGTTTGTGAGCTGGGAGGAACTTTCTCATGATTGATTTAGCTAAAAGTTTCGGCTCCTTTCTCTTTTCTTCTTTCGTCAGAGGTATAGACAATGCACCAATGATATTTTCCAAATCTGTTGACAAAATACCTTCACTCGAAATTGTATGTTCTCTAACCAACTTGAAAATCTTGAAAATAGGTTCTAAAATGAATTCACAGAAAGTATGTTTCAATTGTTGACCACTTGTCGATGAATAAGGTTCAGTGGTAAACTTCTTAGTTGAGTGATCATAATAATTTTCACCCCACAATTTGTTAATAACCTTCTCAACTGGAAGTTTAAACTTCTTGCTATATAATTGAGCGAATTGCTCCAAAGTGAAAGCCCAACCCATCTTACCTGATCCAAAAGCAATGTTACAATCAACTGGATCAACAGAAACTGACTCATCAGAGTAAGTTGATAATAGAGCATTCACAGACTCGATAATTCTTAAAAAGTTTTGATAACTTTCTTCTTCAGTAAATTGCATTTCTTCAATCAAACGGTCAACCTTGTTAATGAAGAGAACTGGACGAATTCTTTCTTGAAGAGATTGTCTAATTACTGTTTCAGTTTGACCTCTACAACCTTCAGCAGCATCAACAATCAGCACTGCACCATCAGTAATTCTCAAAGCTGTACTAACTTCAGATGAGAAATCAATGTGACCTGGACAATCGATCAAATTAACCAAATGATGATCATTCTCCTTGTCTGGATTTTCCAATACCATACTCAAACTTGTTGATTTAATGGTAATACCCTTTTCAATTTCATTCTTATCTACGTCACAAACTCTCTTCTCACCTGCAGCATCTTCATCCACTAAACCAGCTGCTAAAGCCAATTGATCAGTGAGTGTTGATTTACCATGATCAACGTGAGCAATTATACTAATGTTACGAATCTTGTTACTGTCGAGTAAGAGCCTTTCGAGTATTTCTTTACTGAACTTGACCATATTGTAATTATTTTAATAATCTCTGTTTGAATATTGAGCTAAAGAATGAGCTGTTAGTCAATTTGTTGTTTTTTTTAGTTTGTTTGATGGAGTGAGAATACCTGAGAGCTTGTTTAAATAGAGCTAAATTTGCTTGTTTTCAATTTGAACCTCCACAGCTTCATATTCAGACTTCTGTTTGAATTTGAACCTCTGATTCACTTACGAAAATGAACCTCTTCTTCAATTTCAAATATGCACATTCATTTTCATATTATTTTGAATAATTTAAAAATAGAGTGTTGGTTCAAATTCAAGTTATTTTCTTATTTTACTTCCGAATTCAAGTGAGCAATGTAAGCTTCCACGGCTTTTGGCAATAAATCATAACCATTCTCAACACCATGAATAATTGCCTTCTCAACCAAATGACCAAGTAACAACACAGAACAGTGAATTTCTGTTTCCAAAACATGATAACAACTATGTTCGTCAATTGGTTCAATATGTTGATGAGTACTGATCTTTAGAATATCGTGATGACTCAGTGGAGGCATAGTATTACTATTCATGGTATAGTTCAATAAATGCTTTTCCTGATGATCGACATAGTGAAATTCTTCCTGACCTAACAAGTGCAACAATGCATGGGGAATGTCATAATCTGGAAATACTTTGGCAGTTCTCTTGACAATATTGACATCTTCACTTGGAAGTGTTTCAGTTTCAACTTTGTTGAATTTGAGCAGAGGAGCTGTGAATTTATCAAAATCATCAGTAAATATTATTTTCCAATATTCTTCTCTACTCAGTGGAATGAGTTTCTTGACGGAGTGTTGACCATGATGATGATGATAATGTTGACTGTAGTGATCCTGTGATATTTAAATTATTATTATTGAAAATGGATGTACGTGATTCGGAAGGCAGTAAAAAGGCAGTAAATTTCGGATCTGTTTTGTGGTATTTTTTTGTTGTTAGAATTGACAAACACTATGGACAATAATGTAGTTGACAAATTTAATGCATTTTCAATAGACTCTAAAAAGGAAATTTGACAAGCCTACCACAATTTCTTGATTCTGAATTCATCAAACTATTAATTAATTATAACATTGACTATCGTATTATTGAGCACATGCCTGAAGTTGTAAAAGTAACACCCATTACATCTGAATTTGTGAAGAAATGGCCACAAGCTTTTACTCTATACCCAGAATTTTATTCAGACGATGTACAATTCATTACAGATAGTAATGTTATGGCTATTGCATTTGCTCGTGAACCAGTGCAACTGGAACACTTGGATTTAGTCGCTCAGGCAGGATTGACAACATTGCAGAAAAATTATACACAAAACTACTCACTGGTAAAAAGAGAGAGTGGGTAGTCTTTAGATGTGATTTTAATGTGTGCTGGTTCTCCTTTTGGAGGTCATTTGGCTGATCTTATTCCAGAACAAGTCTTGTTGGACAGGGATTTCTTAGTCAACCTTGTCAGGAGAAATGGCTTTGCTTACCAAATGATTCGAGAAATGACGATGGAAGAGGATGAAGATGAAGAATTAGCTATGGAAGCTTTGAAATCTTGGGGCTGATTTGAATCTTCATTACTATATCAATATCATGATGCTAAAATAATTTACAAGATTTTCAAGGAATTATTGAATCAACGTTTGAAGGCTTTTTACAGTGAAGATTTCTTTATTCCCTCAAGATATTCTTCACTTGCTTTTAAGGTTTAACATTGAATAGGTTCAATATTTGAGAGGATTTATTTCCTTAATCATTATGACTATAGAATAGTCTAAAGTAAATATTGCACTTTGCCACACCAATTTAAAAAAAATGTCGCTATTCCTCACGCACTGTTTCCCTCATGCTAGCTCATGCACCGATCACTATGAATCCGATTCGGAATATGAATGTCGTGACGATCTATTCGATTTAAACAGATTCACACAACCAATTCACGTCGGATTGGATTTAACAATCGAAGGTTCAAGAAAATTAGGACACTACCTATTGATCATCATGTGGAGGTTAATATTAAAAAGTCCCATGTTATTCCGAGTGAGAGATGAAGCGAAAGAACAAGTCAAATTGTTGGAGAAATTTTGTTGCCAGAGACACGAAGAGTTTGCTAGGGAGGTTTGTTGTTCGAATCATCATTTGTTTGAAGATTCGAGTGTGGAAGTGTTTGATGATATGCAGGTGTGGGCTTCCATGAGAGAAAGTGAAGAAAATGAGACACGGGAATACGAAGGAGAAAAGAGAATTAAATTAGATGCTGAATCCCTGTCAAAAGTTTATACACTTTCGAATTATTTTGCTACTATTGTTAAAAAATACATATTTGGAGAGTTGGCGAAACATGGCACTGCAGAGATTTACAAATTTATCACAAAGCAAAATAAGATTGCACTTACATTTAAAATTGAGGAGCTCAGAGATATGGTATTGAAATATTTCGAATATACTCCTTCAATGCTTCCATTGGAAGATCAGGATGTTAAATTATATTTTATTGGAATGACAGCCTTACTGGAATATTTGGCAGCTGAAATGATTGAATTGGGTGGAAATGCCGCTAGAGATGCCCGTCAGGAATATATTACACCTTCTTGTTTTGAAATAGCCACTTCAGGAGATGCAGAATTGGAAAGGACGGTACTATTTCACATGAACCATTTGCCTCTCGTTGATTTCAATTATTTTTATGGAGCCAATCAAACAGTATTACCTCCTATTGATGTGAATGAGAAAGCCAATAGTGGAGAGGAATTTAATTTTACTCAACTACCAACTGAATTACATAACACCATACTCAAAAATGTTTCTTCGTTGGAAGAACTTTTGGAAATGAGATTGGTTTGCAAACAATGGAACTATTTCATCATGAATGATAATGATATTTGGAAGAGTTTAATTTGTAACAATACGATTTCAGAAGATTTATTCAGGTTCTGTGATTCAACTTTTACTGTTGGTGAGTTGGAAACTATTTTGAGTAGAGGAAAAGATCTAAAACCTCTCCATTTTGGCCAACAAGTAATTAATCATTTCTATGAGAAGAATGATTGGAAGTCCCTATACTTTATTCTCGTACGAAGACATTTGACATTTATACGTGATTTGGATTTGATGAAATCAAGAGAATTTTTCGATGAATATTTCAATTACGATTCTTCTGTAGAATCATATGACAACTCGAAAAAGAAACTGCAAATTGGAATTACAAAGGGTGTATTTGCGAATTTCAACTTTACAAAACACCTATCATCACGTGTTTCGTCTAAGGTTTACATTCCTAAAGATGCTCTTTCAGAATTTTTGAAATTTGGAAATAATTATTCACTAGTTGGTGTGATTGACTTTTCAAAATTCTCCTCCTTCATTTCATGTCGTTTGTTCCCAAAAAATGGATTATTATATTGCTTTTATCACAAAATCAATCAAGCAGATTTTCTATTCTTTGAGAATTATTCTCTTGAATCTGAACAATTAATTGAATTTGAAATCAAAGACAAAAGCTTTGAATTTCCTCAACCAATTAATCCATACCAAGTCTACCATGAACAAATTATTGTCAATCAACCTTCATGTTGTCCACTCTTTTACTTGCAGCAAGCACAAGGTCATCGTTCAGGTTGCAATCTAGCCCCAAGCGTTCTATTTAACAATAATGAAGACAAACCTGAAACAATGATTCAATCCTACCTCAGAGAGGATGACGAGGATAATATAGTACTGCTATCAGACACCTTGGAGGAATCAGAAGATACTTTTTCTATTTACATTTCAAGAGAGGATTTAATCTTAAGAAAGTTTGAGAATGCAAAAATTGAATATGTGAAACCAAACTACTAGCACGAGCCATCAGCCAAAATTGTTTAATAAATTAAAAAGACTACAGCACCACAGGTTTCCAAGTTGTCTCCAACCTCAGTACTGATGTGGCTCGACGATGCTTAACTTCTCAAATCGGACAGGATGAGGTGCATTCATCGTGATATGGCCGTAGCCATTCATTTCCTTAATACAATGAATATAAAGAATATTTAACTAATTGGATCAGAAATTTATTCATTTTACATATTAACTCGGGCTATATTGTTGAATCTCTTGTTTCACTCTTTAGAAATAACTACAAATCTTCGTCTTCAAATTGTGGAGGTTTGTGATGATCTGGATTAACATTTCCAAACGAAGATGAAGAACTACCTCCTCTATTTCCACTTCCATAACCTCCAAATGGTCCAATGGTAGGATAAACTGGATCAAATCGAGAACCTGGTAACATCTGAGGAGGTTTCATATCTCCTCCTCCCATTGAAGAAGCAGAAGGAAAATTCGAACGATCATTGAAAATTGGATTATTTGGTCCAACTTGATTGCCACCAAATCCACCACTCATTGAGGAAGGAGCATTTCCATGTAAAGGTTGAAAACAAGGCAATGGATTTAAATCTTGATCTCCTACTCTTCTATTATTATTCATCATCATGTTGTTACTATTATTGTTAAAATTATTGTTATTCATGTTGTGTTATTCTTTTTGTGTTGAATTCATTGATTGGCATGAGATTTTTGTGCTATTTAAAGAATTTTGAAAAAGGAATTAAAGTTATTTGTGTTACATATTACAAAAATAACTTTTTGAACAACATTTCTACCCAAGAAACAGATGATACATATAGTCAAAACATTGAAAGTTGCGTTCAAAATGTTCTTGATAAATAGAATTTATTCAAAATCTATTGAGATATCAGAGAGTTGATTGTTAATTATTTTGATCAATAAATTAGATTTGAAACTATTGATATTGTGGAAGCGCTTCATATGTTCATACAAAAGATATCTCAATGCATACAAGGTCAGTAGGCATTGGTTTTCATTTCCGTGACTATATCCATACCATGGAGTGAACATTACCTTCTTAGTTTTGTGAATAACCCATGGATATTTCTGCCTTTCACTTACACTCCTAGCAAGTAAATGCCAATCATTTACATTACTCAAGGTGGTGTCACAAACTCCACAAATGTATAAATCATCCAATTTCAAACAATCCTCAATAGTCTCTTCCACTTCACCAATTGTTTGAACTCTATTTTCTAATTTGTTCATACACTTATTCACAAATATAGTCAAGCTCTGATTATCCAATTGATTAATATTTTGTAGCAAGAGTTGTACATAAGTTCCATCTGTATACTCCACATAACCATCATTTGTGTCCTTTCTTCTCACAAAACCAAGTCTCATTGGAACTGATCGTCCTGCTCCTCTCAAAAACACTACAGACAACTCTCCACTGTTGATTAAATCATTAATCACACCTACAACAACTGAATCAAATCCCGTATAAGTTCCAGAATATAACGTGAAGAAAACAATATTATATCCTCTCAGAAAGCTCCTCATCACTTGAGGTTGCAAGCTACAAAAACTGGATTCATTAATCCGATCCACCTTCTTGAATATACATTTCTGATCGAGCATGAATCTCGTCCAATGTGATTCAGTGGACTCCTCCGAAGTCTTGAATAATTTTGGATTTTTAACATAATAACACAATCTCTCTTCAATACATTGCATAAAGTGGGCAGGTTCTGATGTATCTGCTTGAATAATCAAGGCTGATTGTAATTCATCAAATTCCTTTATAGTCAATTCATCCAAATTGTCAGTGATTGCAAGTGGAACCAGATCAATGTCCTTCCTATCATGAGGTGTCCCTGCATCTAGATTATTATCAATTGTATCGTAATCATCCATTTTTTTTGTTGTAATATTTATTCTAAAAATAATTTGGCTCCATGGTAACAATTTGAAAGCAGTTACACGCAACATTTCTTTTCATTTGACAAAGACCAACTGAGATGACCTTGAGTAAGGAGTTATTAGAATCCAATGAGGATTAAAGAACTACTAAATTCCTTAGTTGTTTCTCCAATTGGATCTTGGTTTTTGTGCTATTTAAAGAATTTTGAAAAAGGAATTAAAGTTCTTTAGTGTGTGCAAATATTTCAAAAATAACTTTTTAAAGAGTGTTGGAAATGCAAAGGAGCAAAATATTAGAATCGACAACTGACTAGACAATTTCACGTTGAAATTCAATGAGGTCTGTAAATTATTAATTTTTGAATTAGTACCCCAGTAATATTAATAATAATAATACAACATTGTAAAGACAATATCTTAATGAGAGTGTCAAAGGAGAATTTATCCAATCATTTTTCCCTGACACACCAAATAAAACTTATCAGTCAGTAGTCAATTGTGAGACAAATCTCAGACAACCAAATTGAGAAGAATCGACACTCCCCATGGAACACAACTCTCATACTTACCCCTCACCATTTCGTTTGACATCCATCTGTAAAAAAATGTTAGGCAGTAAGATTTGTCTATTGTTGCTTGCATGTTGTGTTGTTTCCCTACTTTTGGTCAACTTCCAAACAGTTAATAGTTCAAGACCCAATTGTTCTGATCCATTACCTAAAGATTCCAGTCAATTTAGAAGAAATACCTTGCAACATGCTCTTGAGGAAGAATCTCTTCTTCAAGAAGATGACATGGACCACTTGAACACCTTGAGTGCTGTCACTTTGAAAGGTGGCAGAGGTGGTGGAAGAGGTGGACGTGGTCGTGGTGGTGGTAGAGGTGGTAGAGGAGAGGAGGTAGAGGTAGAGGAGGACGTGGTTCAAGAGGAAGTAGAGGATCCAGAGGTGGTAAAGGAAGTAGAGGAAGCAAAGGTGGTTCAAGATCATCTTCTGGAAGAGGAAGTAGAGGAAGTAGAGGAGGTGGAAGAGGTAGAGGAAGCAGAGGAAGTAGAAGTGGATCAAGATCATCCTCAAGATCTGGAAGAAACAGTGGAAAGAGTAGAGGTGGAAAAGCTTCTTCGTCATCATCATCTGCTTCTTCTAAGGGAGCAAGAAGATCTGCAGCATCCAAAGCTAAAGCTACCAACAAATCACCAACCGATTTGGGAAGAGTTTCGGTTACTGCCAGACGAACCTCCAAAACTAAAACAACTCAACAACAACAACAACAAGAATCCAAGGAAACTAAAAACAATAGAACCAAATCAGGAGGAGAAGGTTTACATATTCCATTTACAATGGAAGCTCTCAATATCATGTTCAAGGCCAAGAAGAAATTTGACGGATTTTTGGGACCTCACACTCAAAGACTTCCTCCAATTCCATTCGTTTCTGATAAACAAACATCTTGTGTGGCATGTAGAGTTGATTGCCTTAAAAGATGGAATGGTTTGGATAGACGTTCCATTTTTAGTAAGTGTAAGAAACAATTTTACTATTATGGATGTGAAAAAATTGCTCCATGTTTGAGAACGAGAGGAAATGGAGCAAATTTAGAGGAAGTTGAAGGTATGTTAGGTATTTGTTATGATAGAAATGGTTGTGAATTGGACAGACTTGTCGCCACTCAATATGTCAAACTTTATGGAATTGAAAATGCGTCGAGAAGAATTGCAGCTGATATCATGTCTGAAAATCAAGATACTCAATAAATTAGTTTGAATTGTAGTGAAATAATTGCCAAATATTCAAGATTTAGCTTATTAGAAACTTTATTCTAAAACGCACTAAACTAAAAGGAATTGCATATTAAATCGCTCAATACGCTCGTCGTTCTACCGTTGGCCCCGTTGTTAACTTGGGAAGTAAAGGTCTATTTCCACTCTCGTCAATTTAACATTCTTACAAAAAAAATGCTGAAATATTTAGCTGTCATTTGTCTTGTATTTTTTAGTTGTCATCTTGTGGCTGCAAAATTGCAAGTTACACCAAATAATGAACGTGGCATCAAGGTAGCAAATGGTCAAACTGCTGGTGAACACGAATTTCCTTTCATTGTTTCCATTCAAAAACAACTTTCGTCCGGAGCTTTCGAACATCTCTGTACAGGAAGTATCCTATCGAGTACATTTGTATTGACAGCTGCTCACTGTTTAGACTCATCTACAACACTTGTTGTTGTTTACGGAACTTATGACAATACATGTTCAGATAATTGTAAATACATCAAAGTCAAAAATCAAATTGCTCATCCTTCCTATCAGAAAGGAACAGAAAGAAATGACATTGCTGTATTTGAACTTGAAAGTGCATTGCCAATTGATGATTCAACTGTTAGTACAGTTTCTATTGATGCAAATTCAATTGCAATTCATGATGAGGAAAGTGATTCTTCTAGATTAGTTTTAATTTCTGGTTGGGGAGCTTTGAATTCTAACTTGGATTATCCTAAAAAGTTACAAAAGGCATCTGTTCCAATTGTTAAAATGTCATATTGTAATAATTTGAATTTGGGTGGAGTTGATATTGAACAAATTTGTGCAGGAGCTGGAAATGGTAAGTTTTTACAATTTTAGAAAGTGAATTTCAATAATTTTCATAGGAAGGGATGCTTGCAGTGGAGACAGTGGTGGTCCTTTATTTAGAAAAATATCTTCCTCTTCAAAATATACTCAATTTGGTGTTGTAAGTATTGAAATACTTTACAAAAAATTATTGAAATATTGTAAAATATTGTAAAATAGGTTTCGACTGGTTATGAAACTTGTGGAGCAACTGTTAGTAGAGGACTCTATTCGAATACCACTTTCTATCTATCATTCATTCAAACATACGTCCCAGGAGTTTCTGTTAATCAAGATTCGGATACTGTCAATCCAGGAGATATTGGAACTGGTAATACTGGAACAGGTTCTCAAATTGTATATACCTCACTATCATTTATTGTACTTTTATTCATAATTTCACTAATTTTCTAAGTTATTTGAAAAACAAAACACTTTACAAAAAAATTAAAGAGAATTCAAAATTTCTTCAGCAGTTTTTTCCACCTCTTGTCTATTCAAAGTATTAACAATGTAAACTCCCTTCACTTGTTTATGTGAATCGGCTTTAATAAATCTACTCATGAGAAAATCCTTCACTTGATTGACTTGTTCTGAGCTTTTCACAAATTCTGGAAAGAGAGAGGAAAAGACAACTTTTTGTCTGTGAATGATTTCTTCCAAAATGTCAAGTTTTGTAAAGATTAGAAAGATTGGAACAGTGGTTGATGAGATAACGTCCTTGAAACATTTCAAACTCTCATTAGCTCTGTTGAAATTCATTTTCCGATATACATATTCGAATAGAGGTAATAAACTTACCTATTTTCATTCTGATCTTCATAACAATATTGAAAGCATTCACTTAATGAAACCATGAAAAAGATAGCATCTGGAAGAGGATTTGCACTAATTACATGTTTCCATTTCTTTCTCTCATTTCTTTGTCCTCCTGTATCTGTTCTAAATTCGTAAAATATTGAATTACCCAATTAGTTAATAACATACATGGTCAATTTGAAATTTTTAAATTCAGTTGATCCACAATTTACAATTCCGACTGTCTTTTTCTGTAATCTTGCCAGATCCTCAATTGTTGGCTCATAATTATTCGAAAGTAGAATTCTCTCACTATTCTTAAAGAAATATTGATGATTTCCTGCGAGATGAAGGAGAGGATACAGTTCTGGATTGTCAATCACATCACAAACTGCTGGATTTTTCAATAATTTGATAAAATTCTTGCAATTCTTCAACAACACCTCCAAATGTCTCCTTTCAAAATGACTGTCAACATAATTTTCCACTAGGTGAGCTAATTGCTTGACAATATTTTCATCATCACCTGTAATATTCCTTCTAACCTGCGCATTTGTTGTAATATTCACCAAATTTTGAAGAACACTATATTGAATATGTTCGGAATGAATTTTCAAATTCTTATCAACAACAACTTGATTGGAAATTAATTGTCGTGCAAATGATGATTTGCCACATTCACCAGTTCCCAGAAATACAAACGACTTGTTGATGAATGAGCACGATGGAACAATTCCAGTAAAGAAGGTGAAGGGAGGAGAGGGCTTGTTCTTCATTTTGTTTTTTTTTGTATAATTGTAAGTGGGCGGCAATCCTTAGAGCTACTTATTCGATTCTTTATTTATGGAAATGAAGAGTGGTGAAGTTATTCCTTCCTGCACAACATAAAGATGTGCTCTGGATTCCTAGAGAACATTTTTTCAATTCTGTACTGTCTTTGACTAATGCTGGTAATTTCTACAAATTTTGTACAATCTTCATTATTTCCAGGGAATCTACCAGTCGCAAATGTTGTTCCCATACCATTAACAATTATTGTATAGTTTGTTCCACATATTATTTGTTTGATACCTTCTGATACGAGTGCATGAGGCAATAGATTTGTAACTTCGAATAGACGGCACTGAGAAGTCTTATTTCCAATACCCAATTGACCATTAAAATTCAATCCAGCTGCAAACACTCTTTGGTCAACTGTCATGCAAAATAAATGACTTGATCCACAAGAAACATCTACTAACTTGATATTTTGGCCATCTACATTGAATTGATTAGGGTGAACATATTTCAACCAGTGGATAGAGGAAGAAGCTCTACTAGCTGAGGATTTAGAGGAAGCTGCTGAGGAAGGTTTTTCATGATTATAAGGAAGGAATTTAGGTATTAATGGCTGCACCAACTTTCCTTGAAATGAGAAATCAACTTTTACATCCAATTCTTCTCCATTCTTCCCAGGTTCCAAATTAATATCCACTTTAACAAACTTTTCCACCACTTTTTCAGATACAGAAAATTGAGCCTCTGTTGGACGATAATTGTTCGCGACGAATGTACCATTAGCAATTACACCAGTCATTCCACAACCACATAGCCATAATTGACCATGCTTTGCCAGGAATGCAGAATAATCACTTCCACACATTATTCCATCAATCTCAACAAATGTTTTCTTTGTTCTCAATCTTCTGTATTCCTCGGTTTCTTGTTGTGTTTCTCTCATAATTTCTACCAATCTTGGTCTGGGAACATACTTAAGTTGAGCCTTTTCTGTTTGTGATAAATCCCCTTTGATATCCAAAAATCCAAGAACTCCTAGTTGACCTTGAGAACCATTTCCGAATCCATACACTAATCCAGTATCCGTAAGGCAAATAGTATGATGATCACCACAAGCAACCTTAGTAATTCTAATATCTCTATTAATGAAATCCTCAACAACTCGTGGCACATTTTCATTTTCGAAATTTGAATGACCAAGTTGCCCATATTTTCCATATCCAAAAGTATGTACATTTCCCTCGTCTGTAACTATAGCAGAGTGATGTTTGCCAACAGCAATATCAATTGCTCTATCCATGATTAGAACTGGTTTCCTCACAAATGGTGCCTTTGTTCCTGTTGAATCTTCATATCCATCACCAAGTTTTCCGAACTCTGCATCTCCAATACTATATACAAATCCATCCCCTGTTGTTATTTCATTCAATACAAACAAAATACATAGTATAATTATTAAATAAATATTTGGAGAGATACTTACTTGTTAGGATTAAGCAATGTTTAAATCTTGTCTCAATTTTAGTAATTTTATAAGGAGGAATCACAGTGTCTTCCACTTTCAATGAATATCCAAATGGACGAAGTGGAAAATACACTTTATAATCGGGATCATACAACCTTCTCTCCTGAATTCTTTTCTCTGTCCACGGTAATGGATAGGTCTCTTCCTGCCATTTTCCTCTTGATTTTGGTGGTTTTGCATTAGGATCAATCATAACCATCTTTCTCGAAAATTCAGCTCTAAAATCACTAGACTCCGAAAATGAACAACCCAACTCTCTTTGTTTTGGATTTTCCAATAAGGTTAAAAGTAAACTCAAATCCTCCTCCCTTATAGATGATGCTGTCGATGTCTCACTGACATAGGAACGAACTGAATGAGCAGAGTGAGAAGACGACGATCGATTTGAACGAGCAGATCCAATTGAACTCATTTTTTTGTAGTTTTTGGCGGGAAATTTTCAAACCAACAACAAACCACAACATCATTAAACAAACAAGCACAAGCATTATAAATGTTTGAAAAAAACAAATCCAATAACTAAGGTCTGCTCAATAAATTGTTTTGTATTCAACACACATTTTATTTACCCTTTGATGCACAGAAGTGAATCATGTCATCCTGTCATTTCAAGACCCGAGTCACTCCATAAAAATATTAAAAGGTAATCCATGACATTTCACTATCAAATTTCTCATCACAATAAAAAATATTAACAACACAATGAATACAGGCAAGTGGCTCGTCCTCTCCTTGTTGTTTGTAGTTTTGTTGGCATGCGCTTCCTTCGCCTCTGCTCAACAAGCTGAAACACAAGCTGTCATCAAAACAACAGCAGCTCCAGCTGTCAAACCAACAACAACAGCTGTCAAACCAAAAGTTGTTGCTAAAAAGAAGAAAACTGCCAAGAAATCAAAGAAGGCTCAAAAGAAGAAGGTAAAGAAAGCCAAGAAGGCCGCTAAGAAGGCAAAGAAGGCTAAAAAATCAAAGAAATCATCAAAGAAGACTTGTGCTAGAGTTGTCAAGAGATTTAGAAAGGCTTCCGGAAAATTGAGAAAAGCTTTGAAGAAATCCAAAAAGTCTGTAAAGAGACTCAGATCCCGTGTTCAAAAGTTGAGACTCAGATTGAAGAAGTGTGGAAAGTCTGTCAAGAAAGCTAAGAAGGCTGTCAAGAAGGCCAAAAAAGCTGCCAGAAAGACTAAGAGATCCAAGAAATCCAAGAAGGCAAAGAAATCAAAGGCCAGAAAATTGAGAAAATTGAGAAGATGTGCCAAGAAGGCTAAATCCTTGAAGAAGAGAAAGGCCTGTAGAAAGGCATTGAAGAGAGTTAGAAAGCTCAGAAAGTTGAGAAGATGTGCCAAGAAGGCTAAATCTTTAAAGAAGAGAAAGGCTTGTAGAAAGCTCTTGAGAAGAATCAGAAAGCTCAGAAGATTGAGAAGATGTGCCAAGAAGGCCAAGACTTTGAAGAAGAGAAATGCCTGTAAAGCTGCTTTGGCTAAACTCACCAAGAAGGTTAAGAAGGCCAAGAAGGCTGTCAAGAAGGCCTCTAAGAAATCAAAGAAGTCAAAGAAGACTGCCAAGAAATCAAAGAAGGTTGCCAAGAAAGTTGTTGCCAAGAAGCTCACTGTTGAACAAAAGAAGGTTGCTGTTGCCGAAGCTATCAAGAAGGCTATCAGAGCTGCTGCTAACAAGGTCAAACAAGCCAAGAAGATTGCTGCCAAGAAGGTCACTAAAAAGACTGCCAAGAAGCAAACCAAGAAGACTGCTAAGAAGTCCAAGAAGGCTGCCAGAAAGACCAAGAAATCAAAGAAGACCTCTAAGAAGCAATGGAGAAAGTTGGTTAAGAGATTGACCAAGCTCTACAAGTGCTAAATTATTGGCCAATGTGTTAAATTATTAATTTTTCCCTAACTGAACTAAATGTAATACAATGCTATTGAAAACAGACCTTGTTAGGAATTTATCTTTCTTGTTTTGTTCTTTGAGCTTGTGAAGTAATTGCACTTTTGCAAACTTTCAAACAACTTATCGGAATAACTTCTAATTGACTGCTAATATTTTCAAGAAACAAATAAGATGTTGAAATGATTCTTTTGCAAGTAGGGTTCTCAACGATTGAGGTCGATATTAGTACCGGTTATCACTATTTCCATAAGGAAAGAGATCAACACCTAATAAAGACCAAGGAGACAAACAGTGACTAGAATTGAGCAAATTCTTACTGAAATTTTGTGTTATCCCAACCAAATGAGCAATAATAATCTTCAAACAAAATAAAATAAGAAGAGATAACTACCATAGTTTGGTTCCCAACTTTTCAAAAATCAAATAGGGATTTCATCTTTTTCATGCAAAGAACTGTCTCTGCCAAGAAAACACTTCAATAACTACTTTATTGGTGGAGAGGACCTGAGGAGATTGTTGATGTATAACATATTTCTCTCAATGATAATTGGAAGACAGTTGCTTCCGATGCATTGATGATGAAGGTAATATCTGTTCAGGACAAGTTGATAATGGTCAAAGACCAACACTGAAAACAAGCCTTAGAAAAAAAACTGAAAAAAACAACAACATATCATTTTGCAGTGCAGTTCGTTTCTCTTGATAACATTGTTATTAACCCTAACACCTACAACAATAACTGGTTAACTTGCTCTCTCCCGAATAAGATCACTTTAGTGGTGCGTCATCATTATCACCACACTGGTGATCCACAACAAGAAACAAACTCTCAATAACAAACAACAAAAACGCTTCATCAACAAATTGGTATTGAAGGTTCAGTGCGTTTCCTAATTTCTTAAGCTTGCCAAATACGTGCATCATTAAACCTATTGACCTGCAACAATCACACAAAAGAACTAGCTGTCATACCCAACATTAGCACCCTTACTTATTCTAGCATCCTAATAAGTCCATCAACATCACCAAACAAGGCAGAGAATCGTTTTAAGGTTCCATCATTTCAATATTGACATACAACACTTGCAAACAAGGCTATTGAGACTCTGTTAAAGCATTGCATGTGCTTTGTTTTCAAATCATCTGCATGGATCAATTTTTCTTAATTTTATCATCCAAGATTCACTAAATTCCACGACACAACAAAATATCGTCACTCTCTGTGCTTTAACAATTATAACCAAGCACGAGGAAGAAGTAAAAGAGAACTGATTCAGAAATAGAATAGGTCGTACTGTTAGAAACAAGTAGAGTCGTCATATACATGAAAAGTAGTGAATTCAAGTATTGCTTTTTAATTGATTTGAAAGAAAAAGAAAACGAATTTAATCCTAAACATTCAACCACTTCATCGACATGAAAGACTCACAACAACAGCAGCAACCAGCACAGCCCCAACCTTTGAAATTTATTCAAGTCTCGAATGTGAAAAAGAAACCAGTCCAACGAAAAAAGTACTATCCCACAAAGAGTAACAAAAGGCAGCAGGGTAGTAACAAATCATCAACAAGCAATCAAACATGTAGTCAAGAAGGTCATTCACAACATGAGCAAGCATCACATTCTCATGTACACTCGACAACTACATGTTCCTCATCTAGCTTATCCAGAAGTATTTTACATGGGATTGGATCTTCCGAGGTTAATTATATGAATGGAAATAATGACGATTCAACCAGCTCATTGGATGCTTCTTCATCTTTACACATGTTGCAACAACATCCAACAAGCAATTCTAAAGGACCGTCATTGCATGTGTTCAACAACAATACATTGGATGAAACATCTAAACATAGTGATTCGAGTAGTGTAGGAATTGAACATTGCATGCATGGAAGAAATTCAACATCATCTCCTGCTAGCAACATGTTATCCACATCCATCAATAATAACAGCAATAATATTCATTTTGTGATGGAGGCATCTCCCAAGTACATAACTCATGTGGCAAAGAAGAGGAATACTCTTGCCAAGGACAATCTCATCAAGGTTTTACACTTGTCACAAGTACAGGCATGCCGAGTATTGGGATGTAGTTTGTCCACATTAAAAAGAAGATTTGGAGAGGTTAAACAGGAATTGGGAATGGAGAAATGGCCCTCCTATTATGATGATGTGAGACATTTACCGATATTTCCCAAACTTTACCCAATGTCTCTGCAATTCATTATGAATGAGCATGACTGCTCTGATTTGCCACAGGACTGCAACCTAATATTTGAGCACGCTGCACAATTAAGCTCAACCTTTCCAAAACCATTAACTTCTCCTGAGGATTAATCTTTGTGCTTCATCTTTTAAAGGATGTTCATGCGAGAAATCAAAAACAGATTCGATTTGAACTTTGGTATTTAATATGCACAATTGGATCACCAATTACGGAATGTTGCCAATAATGATACATTGTTTGACAGTTTGCATTTTTGTTGAAGTTGCAGAAACCAACAATGAGCCAAATCTGACAATGTTATTTGGAAGGTTCAACATTTGGTTGTATTATCTATCATACCACTCCTAAAAAGGAGGTGCTTAGTTATGAGTTGCCATGGCTTAATATACAAACATACTTTTGGGAAATAGGAAAATTATTAAATTTGGTGATGATGCTTTTTCGTATGCTGACAAAATGCGCGGAGTGAATCAACAATACATATCTATGAGCTAAATCTCTTTGGATTTTCCAACATGTGCTTTATCTATTGCTTTCTAAAATAATATTTGTTTTAAAGTTCATAGGTAGGGCAAAATCTATTGTGCCATTCATTCCTATTAGGTAATCAGCTTTTCTTCCTTATTGAAATAATGGACTTTGAGCGAAAAAGGACTCACATTAATGTAGAAAAAATTGTCATTATTATTATCATCTTTCATTTTTCCTTTTTCCTTAACCCCCAAAAGTCCTTTTTTAAACTACTCACGGAGAGAATCTAGATTCTGTAGCGGCTGAATTTTTACACTAAGGAACAGAAGTAACATAAATGTTAAGCTATTAGTGTAAAGTTGCTGGGGCACAACCGCAAAAGGCTGTCCAAGTTTGCTCAAGTCCTTGAAAGCAAGCAGCATAAAAATTCGAGCTGCTTCTTTTGTTTTTTATGCATCAGCAGGAGCAACAATCATTTCAAAACAAATACCTCAATATTTTCCATTCTGATACCTTCATCTCCTCAATATGCTAACTACCCTCACAACATCCAGTAATTTAAAGATAGATGGAAATTTGCAGATTGATTCACTTCCTTCCTCACTCCTTGTATCAACACAACCTCAGCACCATCAACAACAACAGGATAATTTATCTAGCTATAGCATTACAGTGTGGAGAAAATCCTCTCACGACTCTTCATTTCACACCAAGATTGTTGAGAGAAGAAAACATGAGAGAAGAAACAAACTCATCACTCGAAAAGAAATGATTAAAGTATTGCACCTCTCTCAAAATCAAGCATGCAAAGTATTGAATTGTTCATTGTCGACTCTCAAGAGAAGATTCTACCAATTGAAAGATGAAATTGGACTCGATAGATGGCCTCAATACTTTAAAGAGGTGAGGCATTTGCCAATCTTTAATCAAATGTATCCAATGTCTCTTGAATTCATCCTCAATGATCCAAATACATGTCAACAAGATGAAACCATTAGTGATCCAGAAGAGTTTGATGATACTTCTAATTAGAGACATGTGGATTATGATGTTTACAAGTTTTATAGAAACAAGTGGTGGTCTAATACCAAATGATGATCTCATTGAAGGACTTTATTTACACAACAGCATGAAAACAATGATT
Source organism: Naegleria gruberi (assembly GCF_000004985.1). Lineage (NCBI taxonomy): Eukaryota > Heterolobosea > Eutetramitea > Acrasida > Naegleriidae > Naegleria > Naegleria gruberi. The sequence continues at coordinate 358,136 of NW_003163277.1, forward strand.
GTGTTTAACAAACTACTCTTTAAAATAGGTATCAAACTTGTCCTTAAGCATGTCCAAATTGGATCCAAAGAATGCGCACATTTGTTCCAAATCAAGAATTTGACCCTTGTCTATACGGTCCATGAATCTGTAATCATCCAAATTCATCACTGTGTTTGGATCTGCTCGAATTGGAGGATAAATTGGTGGCTTTGCAGAGTATTCACCCTCTTCATTGATCATGTGAGATCGATCAGAGCTGAAGGATTTCAAAAATTCACATGCTGGAACAATTCTAAACTGTTATCATTAAGCAAATAATGAAAGAAATCACAAACAACTTACCTTTAAGCAATTCATCAATTCGCAGAGTCTCTTACTTGGATTCCTTATCATGAAGGTCAATAAAAAGGAATTTACAATATAACTTTCAAATGTAGATGGAAAATCCAAGCGAGTGTCCATGTCATAGACTGTTGATTGTTGAGTTGCAGAATTTTTGTGTACCAAAATGACATGATAATCTATTGAGCAGTATTTTAAATATTAAATATTTTGTAAATAATTTTTAAATATTAAATAATTATTAATAGAATAATTAAATAGATATTAAATAAAATTCGATAATATGAAAACTAACCCCAAATAATCAAACCACCAGTATCATTTTGATACCACATTGGCAGTAATTTCTCATCCGATGAAAGAAACATGACAAAACATGAATCTAATTCATCATTGGATTTCTCATCCCGAATATATTCACATAATTTATAGATATTCTCCTCACAATAGCAGTGAGTGTAGATTCTTTCCGATTTCTTGCCTTTAATTCCGAGAGGATCACGTTCTTCCATTTTTTTTTGAAAATCGCTTTGAATTGTAAACTTTTTTTCTATTTGATGGACACGAGAGGGAGGAAACCTTTACAATTTTGAGATTTACATTGGCACTTGCGTTGAGAAAATTGTAAATTTGCTGATTCATTGTTTTGTAAAGTATTGCCCTCACCATAGTCAAATGTCAGTTCAGTATTTTCTGGAATATCTTTGGCAGCAAAGAAGAATAATCGTGGATGATCTTCTGAGCATGTTCTTAGGACTCTCCATGTGAGATTTGGATCACAACTGTGATTGAAAAATCTACTCACATTTCCAAACTTTTCTGCATCAATATTTAATCGTCTAGTTTCGTATTTTTGTTTGGATTCTAATGCCTGTGAAATGTGAAAATATTCCTTGATAATCAACAGGTAATGATGTTTGTCCTGTATGCTCGAATTTAAAATCTCATTCGATTCTTTGTCTGAAAGAACTTTTCCAATATATTCACTAATGAACTCTCCCTTTTGTATGAAATTTTTGCATTTCACTCCAAATCCAACACATTCTCCAATTGAAAATAAATATAATGGTTTGTCAATAGTTCCCAAATAGTGAATGGGAGTAATTCTATTCCTACATCTAGTGGAATCACAACTGCAATCATCTGAGCATTCAATAATTGGAAATGAATAATCCAAATCTAATAATCCATTTTCAGGTTTTAAAAAGTGTTTGCCATTGTGATAATTTCTAGCAAAACATGAGCAATCCATTGTTGAGCATGAAATCTTTCTAACAACAATATTCGAATGAGATGAAATTAATTTGTTACAATCACAGACAGAATTGGTCAATTCATCATTCTTATTATCCTCATTTTCCTCATCAAGTAATTGAAAATCATCACCTATTATGTCTTCACTCCAATAATTTTCAATAATATATGTAAAATCATTCAATAAAATCTCATCATGATTTGAATAATTAACAATTTTTAAATCTTCCTTTCCGAGTGAGATATCCACTCGATTGTGAATGATTTTCCTCCACCGAGAGCACACTCTAGCACAATTATACAAGACAAATGCTTCACAATATTGTGAGAAAAAAAGAATGAGGAGTGTGGAGGAAAATTGTTTCATTTTTTTTGTAATATTTTCTGGTATCTAAGTTTGTTATTAATTGTTCAAGTACTTTTCCAGGATAGAGATGGAAATAATATTGTAATAATATTAATCCGTTTAACATGGAATTTTTACATAAATAAGCACTTTTTGGAATTTTGCTTTGGCTTAATCAATTTCTGTTTAAGAGATTCCAAATATTCCACATCAAGTTCAATAATATTCTTTAACAGTTTTAAACCCAAATCGGTTCCGCTTAGTAATCTCACACAATCTAAGAATATTTCTTCCACATTTATGTTAAACTTGGCACTTGTCACAGAGGTATTTAACAATTCATATTGACTAATCTTGTCATTCACAACTTGTTTAGCTTTCTCAGTAATTTCCCTCTTTTCTTCCTTCTCTTCTTCTGTGAAATCATCAACCTTATTCAATGCAAAAATTATTGGAATACTTTTTAATTGTTCGATTCCTCTAACTCGAGCCATGAATTCCATATGATATCCTAAAGAGCAATCATCTATTGAACTAGGATCTGTCAGAGAGCAAACAACTACAATACAATTGGAATTACAAAGGCATTGCTCTTTAAATAAATTACTTTCATACTCCTCATGTCCATCTACGAGAACTCCAAAATTTTGTAAATAATTGTTTTACTTACAGAAATCGAAAATATTAAATAAATATTGATCTCCACCAATTTCCACATATTTTCTGTAATTATCATCAATTGTTGGGGTGTTGTGTTCAAGGAAATTTCCCTGAATGAATTGAATAATTAGCGAACTTTTACCTAATTATTTCGAATAGGTTTAATTCAATAATAAACTCACCAACTCCTCCATCTCCAAGGAGAAGAATCTTAATTTCTTCATCATGATATTCATTTTCATTTCTAGTGATGGGAACTGTACTTAAAAATTGTTTCGTATAAAGTGTTAGAATAATCTTTCTTCGGAGATTTCCTATTTCCACCATTTGATTTTTAACTTGATCAAATTCTTCTCTGTTTTTCTCTTTAATTCTAACTTGACTTTCGAATAATTTCCACCAAATATTGTTGAAATATTCTTGCATTTCACAAGATAATGACTTGTTAATGCTTGTGAATGTCATCAGAAATCGAAGATTTTGCGAATAATTGATGTGTAAATTATTCGGATCAATGATAAATGAGAGAATACACAAGAGAAGTTCAATTGGAAGAGATGAGAACCGAGTTGTTTTTCGTTTGGCCATTTTTTTTAATGAAGAATTCAATAGATGAAAATCCAACCTAATTTGAGATCCAATTTTGATTAAACAATTGTAGGTAATGGACTCAGGTCTTTAAGCCTTATTCCCAGCAATTAAGAAAATATTTAAAGAAGAAAAATACAGCACATCATTTATGCTTGGCTCTTACTAATTCTAATAGTATAGATATATTTGATAGGGTTGAGAAATGACTTCTGGTGTTGAATCTAATGCATTCATGACATAAACTATTGAGAAATGAATTAATATCATCATCAAGTAATTCCCCAATCAGAAAATCTTGGAGCATTCTATCAAGATGTGACTCTGTAATAGTTGATTCATCGTTTTCAATATCAATATCAAGCCTCTGGTTGGCTGTAATGTACCTTTCATATAATTCCTCCATATAGATAACCATATTTTCGGCAAAGCAAACCAAGTTTATGTTCTTCTGATTCTTTTCATGTGTGTGTAATAAGTGAAAAAGGAGAAGAACAATAGCATCAAATGATTTCAGTAAGAAATCAAACACTACAAAATCTGATTTGGTGAAAGTGCAGTTTCGAAAGTATTTCTTAAACTTAAATAAAAATCCCACATATCTCTGACAAGTCAATGCATCAATTTGGGTTAGGTTTTCAGGTACTGAAATTGGTTTCCAAGGATATTCTATCATATGCAATTTCAATTCCTCTACTAATGTTGTATCTTGAAAGTAATTACTATGTTGATGTTCCCTGGCGGAATAGATTAATTTCTCATATAATATATCAATCTCATCCTCATTTGAAGGTTTTGGTGAGAGTATTACCTTCAACATGGATTCATATAAGTCCTTATGATTTTGTTCCAAGGAATTCTGTGAAACTTTTGCACATTTCTTATTGCTCATTATTATCAAGAAATGATAAATTCCCATAACACTATTTTCATCAGTAAAATCTGGAGGGAAAATGGGAATGAGGTTTCTTTTGCATTCAAATAGTTGTTCGCTCCTTCCTTCATGAAACCATTCAGTGAACACTTTGAAAGTCTTGCACCCCAAATCCTCGATTTGACTCCTTACACCACTGCTGGAATTAAATAACTCTCTGATCTTTAAAAGCAGTCCCTCAACATGCATATCATTACTGGTTATGAATTGTTTCAATACTTTACATTCTTTAATGAGAGGGGATAAAGTATTAATCCTTTGTACTGCCTCTTCAATAGATTTATAATGGGTCAAACAAATCCTCAAACCACTGCAAGAGGTGAAGAATTCAGAGATCATTTGTAATAGTATAATATGAAAATAAGGTTTTGAAAAAGTCACTTTTTCAATTTGATTTTCGTGTTCGATTCTAGATATTCCATTCGAGTTGTAGAACTTTTTACAATAAGAATCAATTAACTCCAATAAATGATTGAGTGTTGTAAAATATGAATACCTGTTTTTAAAGGAAAATAATTGATACACATTATTTTCACTAAAATACGAAAAAAAATGAACTATTCTAAAGAGCTCAGTTGACTCATCACCAAACTCAAATCCAAGTTCAATAACATTCTTCTTATTTTGGAAAAAAAATTCATTCCACTCATCTATTCTATTTGTTGATATTTGTACATTTACAACACAGCCATATGAATTTGATTCAACATTGAATCTTGTAATTGAATAGATAGAATCTATTTGTCGGAAATTAGAAAATATATTGTCAAAAACAGATGAATGTCTAATGTATCTCTTTTCTAATCTTTCCCCACTACTCGCATTAAGCATGCAAAAGTATAATCGTATCGATTTTGTAATATTGTCGATGATTGATCTATCTTCCGATAGTGTGTATTCACATTCTTTAGGAACCACTTTTAATCCGCTAGAGAATGAACAATTATAAGACTCAAATGCGTTACAGTGTTGATAATGACTTCTCATTAAGATTTGAAGCTCCCACACCTTGCTTGGAGTACGAGTGTACACTTTCGAATTATGAAATATAAAGTAGTTTTGGCCATTACTTCCTGGTGCTTTTACCGAGAATAAAAGCTTATAAGGTGCCCGTGGTGTAGAATCACAATCCATTTTTTTGTCAAAAACGTACTAAGGGAGTCAACAAAATTACTCTAGAATTAGCTTCAATAATCATACTAATTATCATGAAAGTGTATCATGTTTTTACAGACAGTAGAAGCCCTGGACATAGAGGTTAAGAATTACAAATTAAGAAAACAATCTATGAAAAGATCTACACAGTGTTGTGTTCATTCGTCGTCAAGGTGGATTCTAAAATGATTGTATGAAATTAAACAGATACAAAGCCTAATTTTAAATTCTATATTGGAGTGCTCAATATATTAAAAGAAGCAGATGTCATCAAATTGAAATCTAAATGTTTTGGTTGCTATTGAAACTAAAGTCTGGTGAAAGAAAATGTTTATAATTATATGATCAACCACTAAATACTCACTATTCGTCAGCTTCCTCTTCTTCTTCCTCTTCTTCTTCATTGTCACTTCTCTTACGTTTGTACCCCATCGATTTGAGAGCTTGCTTTGCCTCTTCCTCTTCCTCCTCATTAACTTCCTCATCATCAATAAACGTATCATCCTCAGACCCATCTTCATCATCATAGTCATCATCAACATGACGGAAAGGAATCCATTCATCAGCATTTGACATAAATTCGTTTGCATTTTTTCCAAAGGCAATTTGGAAGAATTGGTAAATCAAACCTTCCTTAATGGCTTGTGGAGGATGACTGGGAAATTCTTGTTTCAATATTCCTGAAATGTCAGAAGAGAAAACAAAGCTTTGAACCAAGTCAAGAAGGGTTCTAGATATTTCACATGTGAACTCAGTATCAAAATATCCATGTTGATTGGACCTCTTTGAATGTTTGAACGCTTCCTTTCCATAAACTGAAGCACTCTCAATATAAGTATTATTGCTTCTATAAGAATCCAACTTATCCTCAAAATTTGTTTCAATAAGGAGGGGATATCCACAGTTGAGGAAAACAACAACTGAATTTGTGAATGTCTTTTCTTCAGATTCGGTATCCTCTCTCGTTTCCAAAACATACACACCTTTCAATTTCTTATATAATTTAGGTACTAATACTGCTGGTATCTCATGACTTTCCGAGCCAACGTTGAAATAAATAGTGTCATTCTCATCTAGTAACGATTTGTACGACTCTTGAATTGAAATTCCTGTTTTAAGAAAACCAATCTTTTCTATTACAGATTCCAATAGTGAAACATCCTTACTCTTACTAAAATTGTCCATTAACCTAACAACCTTCTCCTTGACAATAATGTCATCACCATTTCCCTGACATTTGACAAAAAGTTTCAACACATCTCGTAGGTTTGTTGGTGGTCTTATGATTGTTTTATCCTCATCTTCATCATAATCTTTCTTTCTCTTCTTCTTCTTTTGCTTTCGTTCAGATCTCTCAGCTCCTTTTTCAACAAGTTTATCCTTCTCAACAAAAGCATTGATGGCCTTTTGCAAATCATCAACTTGATCCAATTCAAGATTTCTCATCAGAAAATCTCTGGTAAATCCATCAGAATTGAAAACATTGTTAAAAGTTTTGGAAATTAAAAACGGTTGAGTAATTGACCAATTGCAATGGTGTGTGAATTGCAAAATACGTAAACACACCAGTTCATCGAAACAAGCAGATACTTGTGAAGCCATTTTTTTCTGAAAATCTTTCCATGTTTTGTCGGAAATTGATTTTACAATCGCAAATTGTAACATTTCAATCTTGATTATCTTCATCCACAAATCAGATGATGTAGTCAAGATAATTACAATGAATAATTTCCTTTGAATAAATTGTTAACAAAATTTATTAACAATTATGGCACCAAGAAATTTTGACCAAATCAGAACCATGTAATACTACTAACATTTTAATACCCCAATGGACAAATCGTTATTATCATTATTATGCAGCGATCGATCGATATCAGGAAAACTAGTATTTAATTTCTTAAATAACAATTAAAAAATACAACAACTTGTTTTAATATTATTATTTAAATTGATCATCATGAGTTTGGCAACCAAATCACTCGGAAAACTCTCAAGAAATAGAGCCATCTTCTTTTGTTGTGATGTACAAGAGAGATTTAGAAGTTTAATTCATAATTTTCCATCCGTACTCTATGTTAGTAGTACAATGAATCAGGCTAGTTCTATCATGGATATCCCATTTGTTTGTACTGAACAATATTCAAAGGCTTTCGGAAAAACTTGTCCTGAAGTTGGATTGCCAACCGATAAGCCAAATTATCACTTGTTTGAAAAGAAGAAATTCTCAATGTTGACTGATGAAGTGAAGGAAGTAATGAAGAATAATCCAAATCGTGATCAAGTTGTATTATTTGGTATTGAAGCTCATGTTTGTGTTTTGCAAACTGCTTTGGATTTATTGGAAGCTAACAAGGAAGTTCACATTTTGGCTGGTAAGTAATTTCGAGAGGATATTCAATATTAATAATGAGGAATTAATCTTGATATGAATTAATAATATGAATTATATAGATAGATGGTACTTCTTCCCAAAGAACATTTGACAGAAGTGTTGCTTTTGAAAGATTGAGACAATCTGGAGCTTTTATCACCTCGTGTGAATCAGCTCTTTTCCAAATGATGGGTGGAGCCGATTATGAAAAGTTTAAGGAAGTAAGCTCATTGATGAATCCACAAAAAGCTCAATTACGTCCTTACCAAGGTGAATTCTAATAATTCATTCACTAACTATTAGTAGCAAATTAAAAACAATTGTAAATACACAAATCTCTATCTTCCTCAATAGACATACTCTTCAAGTCCACACAATAGTCCAACTTTCCAATCATCAAGTATGAGCTCTCTCTATCCTTAACACCGCTTCACCTTTTCTATCACCGACACTAAAGATTTAGTAAAATTTAAGAGAACAAAAAAATAGGCGAAAAGCTGAGAGCTATCCACGCATTGTTTTTGCATCGTTTTTGCATCGTTTTGAAAAAAGAGAGTACTGCTAGTGTGTGGTTATTAAAGTTTACTAGGTGATTTTATAAATTGAACATAATAATCGAATACAATTGCATCAATAATCGGAATGAACAAGGAAAAGAGTTATAGTCATATTATTGCTGGTGGTGTATCGGGAGTTGCTGCTTCACTTGTTACCCAACCTTTGGACGTATTAAAAACGAACTTGATTGGTGCTAGAGAAAAATTGAAGGTCTCTGATATAAATGCTAAGGGAAAACTTCAAGGATCAATTTCCTTCATCAAATCAATTTACAATAAGGAGGTAAGTCTATTCCGAACATTTTTCAATATTGAAAATATGAAGGGTATAGTAGGATTATGGAGAGGAACAATTCCTACATTTTGGAGATATTTACCAGGAGGTGCAATGTATTTTGGATCAATTCACTTCCTTAGAAATGGTCCACTGAATAAGAATAATGGTTTTCCTCAAACTGTCAATGATTTCTTAATTGGTGCCATTTCTAAGAGTTCTGCCACCATTGCTACAATGCCAATACTGGTTGTTAAAACAAGATTTGAAAGTATACATGCTATGGAAAGTACAAAATCAAGAGGATTAATAAGTACAATTACAGAAATTCACAAACAACAAGGGATGAGAGGATTATTTACTGGTGTAGTACCAACACTGATTAGAGATATACCTTATAGTGGACTTTTCTATGTATTCTATAGACAAACCAATGATTTTTTAACATGGTTCAAATTGGGATCTACTGATTCTAATCAATTAATTAGTATTGCAGCTGTTAGTTCAGTCATTGCTGGAGCAACTGCTACCTTAATTACACATCCATTCGATTTAGTTCGTACTAGAATGCAATTACCAAACCAAGGAGGATATAATGGATTTATGGATGCATTAATAACAATTCCAAAAGAAGAAGGATTGAGAACACTCTTCTTTAGAGGAATAATTCCAAAAATTCTGAAAAGAGGTTTAGCCCACGCTATTTCATGGTCTCTGTATGAATCGACAGTCAAAGTTGCCACCCAATAATTATATGAATAATAATCCGTACTTGTAAATAATTATAATAATCGAGAATTAACCTTTTTTCAATTAAATGAAATTTATTTGATTTTCACACTATACTCATTCAACATTTTCAACAGTTCAAACACAATTTTAAATCTGAAAGCTCAGAAAGGTCCATCAACCAAGATCTATTAAATTGGTTTGAGGAAAAAAGTTTTTTTTAGATTTTTCAAAAAGAATTAAAAAAATACAAGCAAGCGTCACCTTTATTTCATCACCATTAAAACAAAAAATGGAATTTAGATTACTTTCACCGGAATTGTCTCTCTCATCACGTGCTGAAGATTATGAAGCTGATGAAGAGGAAAATCTTGAATTACCATCAAGTCCTCTTTTTGAAATTACGGAACAAGGAGTTGGAGTTTTGGATCATGATGATTTTTCAAAGAATGAATTTGATGTTTGTTTGATTGGTGTTTTTGGAGCCGGAAGTCAATTTGTGAAAGGAGCTTTAGTGGAAAGAGTTGATGAATTAAAGCTTGTTCATGTTGCTTCTATCAGAAGTCAAGAAGATGCTCATACATCAAAGAAAGTGAAACGATCAAAGGATGAAATTGTAGATAAATTGTATTTGTACTCTGATCATGGAATGAAGGTTTTGATCATTGATAGTGGAAGTGTAATTGAACAAAAACATAATGCCCAATATTGTACTGTATCAGAAAATCATCAAAAGGCCTATACAACCTATTTGTATTCTCAACTTTTGATTGAAAAGGTTAAAGCAAAGAGATTTGTCATTCTTGATAGTATTTTGGCCAGCTCATTTACTATTGCTGATAGAAGAAATGCTAGACCACCACTTTTGAGATGTTTGAGAACAACAGCTGACAGAAAATTAACATCACTCTTTTTACCACCAAATTTGGAATCACCAAACTTGATGACTGGTCTTTCTGGTACCATTTTCTCAATGCTTGAAAATCGAGGATTGAATGGTGTTTTACTTTGTTCATTGGAAGAAAATCACGGTTTAGAACAAGTAACTATGAAAGCTTTTGAAACACCAGTGTTTGCCTTATTAGTTAAAGAACATTCCTCAACAATGCAAGTTCCACTGTCTCCTCTCTCTCCAAACTCATTGGTAAAATACAAAACACACAAGTCAAGTGTTGAACATCAATCACTCTACTTGTAATATTTACCTTAGAAATCTTGTAATAAATAAGATCAAAATATTTATTCATAAATTGGAACATAGTCATTAATACGGCTCTTCATGTTTTGTGAGATACATTCACAAATCCACAATAAGTTATTAATTTCTTGTTCTCTCAATTTAACAAATGAATAGAAAGAGGCATAATGGAATTGTTGTTCGAATGAGGACTTGTTCAATTCAACAGCTCTCTTCTTCAAGAGAGATTCCAAGCTAGTTTGTTTTGTAACACTTTGCAAAGTTTCATAGAAATATGGATATGGTTTCAGAATTTCGAGCATTGCTGAGTCATCATCAACTTCAGCCAATTTGTCTTGAACATCATAGAGTTCTCCAAAGTTTGGATACAACTTCTTTCTTTCATCCTTTGGCAATTTGTTAGCAGATTCTTCTCTAACAGCATATGATTGTCTAGTAATTGTTAAAACAGCACGATCTGCTTCAAATTCCAAAAGTGGACACATAACTTCAGCAGTGGTTCCACCAATTGATTGACAAAAGTCATAGAAAGATTCCAAATAATTCTTTTGAAGTAATCCACGCAAATAGTCAGTAGAATATTCATCAAAGTCACGTGTTTCAGTCTTTGAGAAGAATTTACCAATTGGACTATCGATCAAAACCAATTCGTACATATCTTCAATTGATGTAGCAGCAGTGATAGCACCAAGAGATTCGAACATTCCCAAAGGATGACACTTGTACAAAATATCCAAAGCACCCTTTCCGTTTCTAACAGCAGAAACTAACTTTAAAACGTTGAGAATCATATAATCATAAATAATATAATCCAAGAATTGAGAAAGTGGAGGAACAGCTTGGAAACGGAATTCATTGAATTCTCTAACAAGCTTTTCGGTGGCCTTTTCAACAATAATAGTAGCAGTAAGACCGGCTTCATTTTGAAGGAAACTACCATAGTCAGTACCCGACAAGTGGAGTTTAATATCTATTTTAAATATTCATCATCATCAATTATTATTATAATAACAAATACACGTTAATAATTCATCATCAAATTTTCCATCATCAAAAGATTTTTTTACTATTTAGAGGGGAGGTTATCGTCAAGACTTACCTTCCAAACTATCGCATTGAACCAAGTTGTTATAGTCTGATTGTCTGAGAATACCGTCTCTACAGCCTTGAATAACACCTTCAAGGAAACCGTCGTCAATGTTGAATGTGAGCATTTTTATTGTTGTTGGGTTATAAAAATATTTTAAAAAAATCAAATTTTTAATTTTGGCCTTCTTTACAAAAATAAACACGGAGAAGAACGGAGTGTGTTTTCCTCTTCCGAAAGTCATATTGTTGGAATCGATTGTTGGAAGGTTATTGGATTTGAGCAGTGTTGTTCTCTATTAACTATGACAAATATTCAAGAATTCTATTTGCCTCAATAACAGTAAAATTACTCATTGTTTTGAGAGTGAGCAATGTAATAGTCTAAACTTTCCAATAATCCACCATTTTCTGGTTTACCTTTCCCTGATAGTTCACGTGCTTTAACAGTTCTAGAAAGTAAGAGATGGAAAAAGTTTCCTCTGTCTCTTGTCATGTTGGCATAAAAATCAGAACCAAGGAATCCTCCAAAATCAGTGACAACTTGGTATGTGTATTTACTACGAGTGTCATTGATTCTTTCTACGATAAACAGAGATTTGATCTTGGCTCTTACTTGTTTGGAATTTTCTGGACATTTTGGATGAGCTACTGATTTTTGGAGGCAAATATATGTGTTAGTATTAGGTCTGTATGTGCAACACATGGCTGTGAGGAAATCACGATTTGAGTTTGGCCAAGCCATTGAATAAATATCACTAAAATTATTAATATTAATTTGAAAATATTCATAATTAAACTTACTGGTAAATGACACTGTAGAAATGTCTACTTGAGGCAGTGTCAATTTGCTTGGATGTTAAAATGGTTGGATCTCTCATGCACAAATATTCAGGATCTATCCACATGTTGAAAACAGAATGATTGGAATATTCCAAGTGTCCAGTGAATTTCACAGCAGTATATTTCTTCTTGCTATCCAAGTGAATGTGAGCACCCTTTGGACTAATATACACCTTTCCCAGAGTTTGATCAGATTCTAATTGTGACCATCCAACAAATTCCATAGACTGATCAATGGCCGTATCAAAATCGCTATTGATAAATAGGTGATCAGTTGGATCCAATAGAACATCTCCACACTTGCTACAGGTTTTTCTATTTCTGAGCTCATTTTCTTGTTCTTCCTGTAGAGTTTCCTCAAAGAGATTGAGTGGATTTGAGTCGGATTTTTCTTGTTCCTGTGGAGTTGACTCACGTTTTAGGAATCTCAGATAGAAAGTAGGATCTGACTTGGATTTGTTCTCGACCCATTTCTTGAAAACTTTGGAAGCAACAAACTTTGGGAAGAGAGTTTGTCTCATCTCATCCAAAGCAAGATCCAAACTAGTCTCAAAGAGATAGGCAGGGCAAAATATCTTTGAGTATTCTTTCCACTTGGTAATGAATTCTTCCTTCTTTGGTTTGAGGAATTTGACTTTAGAATTATCTGAAAAGTATTGTTGAACAATCTTTTCTGCCATTTCATATCGTTGAGAAGTTGTTGGTACGAGTTGATATTCCATTACAGTTTCAAAGAATGTTATTGTGTCCTGTTGATTGGTGGTTGCCAGATAATCTTTCATTCTACTAATGAACGAGAAATCTTGAAGTAAAGTTTCAAAATGATAGGATCCTGGTTTGTAGAATTCGCCTTCCGTTAAATTTTTCAGAGTGTCATCCTCTTGTTTCAATTCCTGACCAAAGAGTTGTACCAAGTATTGAATTGATTGACCTTCAGCATTTTGTAAATCTAAATATTTAGAAAGAGGGAATAATATTCTGGCTGATTTGAAATTGCCTTGTTTCAATGCAACATGGAGTGGTGTATCCCAGTCTGAATTCTGGAAGAAGGCACAATCTGGATTGACAAACAAAAGTACAAATGTTAGCTCTGGATGATTGTGTGCTACTGCTACATGGAGAGGAGTATTTCCTTCTCTATTTTGTGAAGAGCTGAGTCTTCTTACAATTTCCTCTGGGAGGACACTCAAAATCTCACCCACTGAATCAATATATCCAAATTCTGCACAAATATGGAGACAGTTATTCTTATTTTCATCTTCAATTTCTATTGCCTTGAGTTTGTAATTGTTGGCATCGAAAATTTCTGTATTCACCTTCTTATCGGTCAGGTCCATCAATATTTGATTCAGAATGGCTGGGTGTTGTAAAGCAAGAAATATTGGAGTTTCTCCTCTCGAGTTTGGAATTGTCAAATCACACATACATCTCTTTACAAGGAAGTGCACACTTGTAATTAAATCCTTCTTGATGGCAATGTGGATTGGTGTATTCTTCTCTGGGCCGACTTGAGTATTGACATTGGCCTTACCATCAGCAAATAAAACAGTAGCAGCTTGGAAATTTTGTGATTCCATGCAAAGGTAGAATGGAGAATTGTCTTCATTGTCCTGCAAATTAACGTTTGCACCCTCTCCAATTAAATATTGAAGAATGGCTGCAGTTCTATGTGGACTCACATTACAAGCATAAAACACTGCAGTTCTACCTCTCTTGTCTCTAAATTCCAAATCGGCCCCAAACTCCTCACAGAGAAGACGAATAATTTTGATATTTTCATGAGCTACGGCTGTCATTAGGAGAGTTCTTCCTGTTTGCTCTGAAATAAATTCAGAGTCAATGTCAAACTTTCCACTAATTGTGGTTTCCTGTTGTTGTGACTGCTTCTTTGGTTCTATGTTGGTCGAGCTGACTGCTCCATTCTGTAATTCATTGGTTGTCTGATTGGTACTATTGACACTATTAGTGCTACTACCACTATTGGTCCTAGAGTGTTCTGGAGATGTTTTTTCATGATTGTTTCCCGTTCCATTTGTTGATTGATTCGAATCTTCATTAGAAACTTTCTTCTTTTCCTCTCTCAGTATTTTTTCCAACTTTTCCACTTGATGTTCAGAAATCAATCGATGCAACATTGTAATTAATTCATGTTTTGGATCATTATTAACAGGAGTAACATTGACCACAACTTGTTGGGTTGATGTAACAATTGACTGAGCTGGTGGATTTTTATCCTTCTTTCTATTCGTAACTCCTCCATTAGTATTAACACCAACTGTACTACTTGTAGTGCTTGATGTACTACTTCTCTTATTGGACTGAATAGCAAGTGAAAGAGTTGAAAATGGTAATACAGTACTACTTGTAGTTGGACCCGAGCAAATAATGAGAGAATCTCTAATCTTTCTTCCGGAAGATGTAATTCCCAAATCATAGGGATCTATCTGTGAATGAGGAAAGACATTCTCCTCTGTGGTACTTCTCGTACTTATATCACTCATACTATTGTGAGGATTTGAATGATTAGAACTTTCCTGATTTTCATGATTAGAAGCCACCTGATTGAGAAGACTAATTTCGGAGGGTGGAGTTGGCAAGGATGAAGTAATAACGAGTGGTTTCCTCGTGCTAGTTGTATTGGATGTTAGGGCTGTTGATGATGATGCAATTGTTGCTGATGATGAATTATTGTTATTATTAATTTCATCATTTTGTGATGATGAAAGTGTTGATGATGATGATGATATTGGATAGACAACACCCAATTCCGTGACAATCGATGAGGAAGAGGATGAATTGGACGATGATTGGTGTTCTATTAAATTATTCCCATTCATATCTTCCAATGAAGTTGAAACACTTTGATAGAGAACAGCTGCTGATACGTCCTTTATAGTTCTATTGATTATTGTTGTTGGTGTTGTTGTTGTTGTTGTTGGAATGGAAGAAGATTCTGAATTATCATCATGATGTTGTGAACAATCAAGTTTTTTCATAGCGTCAACATGATGATGATTAGGTGATAAGGAAGAAGATTCGCCTCCTTTACTACTCGAGGAATCGTCAGGAATAGCAGACGAAATATTGCCTTCTGTGCCGCTGCAGCTTGTCAATGATGACGTTGGCATTGATGTTATCAGAGAATCATCATTACTCATTTTTTAATATTATGAAGAGGTATTTCCACTTTGTTATTATCCCACCCTTCGATTTTTGACAATTGAAAGATGTAATGATAGTTGGAAGTTTGTTTGTTGAAGCAAGTTTAGTTTCGAATAGATTTGTTTCTTTGTTTCTTTGACAAGGTTTATTCTTGATTGTTTTTATGGAGAAATGATTAGTTTTAAAAGATGTTCCTCAAAGTAAGTGAGTGTATAATAATTTGTAAAGATTCAGTGTAATACTTTACAAAACTTGTCATTCCGTTCAATATTCTCAAAAGAGATGTGAATAACAGTTAAATTGGCCTCTTTTGTTTCCAAGATTTCAATTGTCACAAAAGGCGCCGTTACAAACCGTTACACAAATTTTTGAATTTAAAATGAAAATCTGCCAGCTATCATTCTCATCAACAAACAACAAAAAAATGTCTAACAAGCTTTTTGGATCCAAACAACAACACTCCTCTCCACCACCAGCATTCTACTACAATCCAAACTCTGAGAATATTCCTCCATCCAATGTTCTCACCAGTCCACGTAAGAATGCCAATACTCCACAAAAAGTTTCCACACCAAGAAAAATGTTGGCCAACATGAAAGCTAAAGTTCTCCGTAAGCCATTCACTGCTACCGAAGAAGAGAATTATCAAAATGATGCTACTAGCACTTCATCATCTGGTTCAGCTGAAGAACAAGTTCCAGTCACTCCACAAAGAAGAAACACTTGTGAAGATGAAATTGTTTCAATGGATGAAGCTTTGGCTAAACGTTCACCAGAGGCCATTCCAATTTCTATGGATGATTCCTCACACAAGATTGTCCAAGTTGAAAAGAAGCTTTTGAAGAAGGCCTCTGCAGCTCAATTGGAAATCTCCTCTGATGATGTCAATTTGGAAGAAGTCCACAAGGATCTTGTCAACATGTCTGAACAATTAAGTGCCTGTGTTTTCGATAAGCAATTCAGTGATTTTGTTATTCAATGTGGTCCAGGTAATGCTACCAAGTATTACGTTCATCGTTTCATTCTCTCAAGCCGTTCAGCATACTTCCGTGCCTTGTTGAGCTCAACTGCCTCAGTTACAGGTGATATCCAATCTAATAAGCAACGTTACACTTGGGAACGTGAAGATATTCATCCAGAAATCTTTGGAAGAGTTTTGGAATACATGTACACTGGTCAAATCAAATTGAGATTGGACAATGTTTTGGATGTCTTTGTACAATCTGAAGAATTTGGCATTCCATGTTTGAAGAAGTTGTGTGAAAATTACTTGATCGCCCATGGTGACTATGAAAATATGGCTCAATTGTTGGAAATGGCCATTGAAAATAAGGCTCAAGAGTTGGTCAAGCACTGTTACAAGTACATTGACGAACATATTAAGAGAGTTCTCAAGTCTGAAACTATTAAGAATGTCAAGACATCAACCATTATCCAAATCATTTCTCGTGATTCGCTCCAATTGGAACCTTTGGAAGAAGTTTTGGTCTTTGAAGCTGTTCAAAAATGGGCTGAATTGAGAAAGCATTTGCCATTCGAAACTCCAAATATTTCAAAGATTATTGAACACGTTAGATATCCATTGATGAGTTCTGAACAATTGGCCAACGTTGTTGAACCAACTCAACTTGTTCCTCAACATCCATTGTTATTCGAAGCTTACAAGTATCACTTGGTTAAGGATAAGAGCTCTAATCAAGCTCCAAGATTCAGAGCTAGAGCTGGTGCCTCTTCTCAATAGATATTTTCGTAAGATTCCAATTTTACCTACACTCAAATAATTGAACATCTCCAAATGGAGGAGATGTTTGTAAATAGATCATTCATGATCATCACCATCAAATTATTACATCTAGGAAACAAGATGGCACTTGGCAATTAATCTTGTCAATTTCCAATCTTTAATAAATCTCTCTAGGAATTACAAATTAAATCAATATTTGCTTCTTCTTTCAATGAAATGCATACACATATGGTGAATCATCATGTTGCACCACATTGTTTCACATTCTCCAATTTTGTAGTTATTCAAAGAAGAAACAACTGTAGTTTGTTGATCCTTCAAATATTTTTGTAAAATGTAGTGTTCACTTCATCCTTTCCAAACTATGACCAATATTGATTGGAATGATGATTAATTCTCCCTTTAAACAATAGTGATAAACTCGAATGTCAGCACATCTCTCCACTATTAGTTGTATTGAGAAGGTATTTGCTTTATCTAACACAATGATGACAATGATGACGAAGGTCCTTACATTTGAAGTAATATTTGAAAATTCAATAATTCGTCGTCTGTTATTATTGAAGAAGGCTTGCAAATGGCCACCTCAAAAAAGACGCGAAAATTTTCATATCATCATAACGGTAATTTTTCATTGAAGGGTTGTAGGGAAGGTTTTGGTAAAATTCAATGCATTGATAACGTGCTTTGTTAGCCAACCCAATAAAAAAATTTAAAAAAAAAATATTTTACATCATAACACAAATGTACTCCTTCGCTACTCTCTACAAACCAGTCAAGAGCATCCTCTCCACTGATTCTGCTGACAAGGTTTCCATCTCTGTTTCCACCAAGGCTAACCCAGACTTCTCTGTTGCTGTTAGAGGTGCTAGAGCTAACGCTGATGGAAAGGTTGAATCCTCTCTCTCATGGAGCCAAAAGCTCAAGCAAGGTGGTGTTGCTTACACTGTTAACGGATCTTTGGATCAAGATGCCACTGTTGGTGTTACCGTTGTTGCTTCTGGTGTTGCTAAGGGTTTGAATGCTGATCTCTCAAGCAAGATGAAGACTGCTTGTGCTGATAACAAGGTCACTGGTAATTTGGATTACACTGCTGAAAAGTTCCACTTGACTGGTAACTTTGACCATACTTGTGGTGGTGCTCTCCTTTTGACTGCTACTGCCACTGCTCAAGTTGTTGAAGGTTTGGTTGTTGGTGGTGATGCTCAAATCAAGGCTTTGCCAAAGGAAGCTAACCCACTCAAGAAGTACACTGTTGGTGCTAGATACTCCATGAAGAATATTGATGTTGCCACACAATTGGAAGATTCTTTGAAGAAGATCAGAGTTGGTTATGCTCAAAAGATTGACGATAGTGTCTCCGTTGCTGGTGAATTTGCTCACGAACTTAAGAGTGACAAGGCTCCAGTTTTCACTCTCGGTACTCAATACAAGATTGATAGCGATTCTTCCATCAAGGCTAACATTAACACTAAGGGTATTGCTAATGCCACTTACTCTTTGACTGTTAACCCACGTTTGACTACTTCTATTTCTGCTGAAGCTGATGTCTTTGCTAAGAATGTTTCAAAGGTCGGTCTCTCCATCAATTACAGTGCTTAAATTTACAACCTAGATTAAAAACTAAATTATAAAACAAATAAAGCTGAGTAGGGAGCTTTGTGTAAAATAAGAGCCAACGATTGTTATTTACAAAATAATTTATTTTCTTTTACATCTGTTCCTGTATCAGTATTTATTTACCTTTTGATTAGTGTTGAATCGATGGTGAGTTGGTCGAGTGGTCTAAGACGACACGTTAAGGTATGATTAATACCGTGTTCCGCAAGGGCGTGGGTTCAAATCCCACACTCATCAGTTTTTAATTTAATGATCAAAATAAAATTTTATCTTCATTGCCATCAAAAATCATTTTAGTACTTTGTCAATCTTATTTCCTCTCACACCATTATTGTAGCGCGGAAGCAAGGTAATCCATCGAAAATCAATGGTGAGGTTGAACACGTGTTCAGATCATCAAACAAATATCAAGAGCTCGGAAAATTGCGATATAAAAAAAATGTCTAAAAAGCAAACTACTGAAAAAAAGAGTGAACCTACAGTTGAAAAAACCACTGTCACCTCTGTTGGTAAATCAACAAAGGAAGTTGTTAAAGGAAAGAGTTGGGGTAGAATTATTTTTAGTTCATACATTACTCTTGTAGTATTGTTGATTTTATTCTTGATCCTTCACCTCGCACACAATCACTTGGTTTACCAATCAAATCTTGTCACTCAACATGACTCTAGATTGAAGAGATTGTACAAGGAAGGAGAAAGAGCTGCACCTCTCTTCTCTCAAAATGTTAATGTTCTTCCACCTGCCATTGTTAATCCAATCAATCAAGTCATCAGATTAATTAATGATAATCCAAAAGTTAAAGAATTGAATATTAATATTCCTCTCTTCCCAATTAATGAATTTGTTGAAATTAATATTAGAGTTTCTTCAATCCCATTCATTGCTTTACTCATTGCTTTTGCCTACACAATGACTTCTAAAGTTCCAGTCATTTTGGGTCAAATCATTGAAGGAAATGGTAAATTGGACAATGATACTCCAAGAGAACAACAATCCAAGTTGACTGGATTCGGATCAAGAGCTTTGGGTGCTCACAATAACGCATTCGAAGCTTTGATTGGTTTTGGTATTATTGTTGCTGTCACTTTGCTCAGAATTAATGGTGATTCTAGTGAACGTGCCTCATTGTTGGCTCTTTCATTGGTTAAGGAATCAATTTGTTTCATTGCTGCTAGAACTGTCTTCCAAATTGTTTATGTTTTGGGTTTCCCAGGATTTATTAGAACTTTGGTTTGGGCTTTCGGATGGATTTCTGTTCTCTCATTGTACATTCAAAATGCTGTTTATTAAATTGTTAAATTATAATAATTGATTGAATACAATTAACAAAAAAAAAATAACAAGTTCTTTCAAACTTTACCTAGAGTCATATTATGTTTTCAGATGTAATCATTTTTATTTTTCAGCAAGCCTTCCTAGCTCAGTTGGCAGTAGCGCTGTCCTAGTAAGACAGAGGTCTTGGGTTCGATTCCCAAGGGAGGCAAATTTTTAACAGGTTTATTCAACCCACAACAAGCTAGATTGCAGCACGGGATCCCGCCTAAACTCGGAAATATTTCAACCAATTCTCTAAGAAATCTACCATCTTTCAGCAATTCCACACCATACAATCTTAATTGTTCTTCTGGAATTGTTTTGAGAGCCATAATGATTATTTCTCTATCATCTCTGCACTCTAATGGTAACTGATGTAAGGGCTGGGTCACTCCAGACAAACTTTCAAGCACTAACTCTCTATCTTGTAATAATTTCTTTGGAAAATGATTGAGAATGTACTAAGGTTTGCTTTTAGATTTTACCATTCTTGTCAATTCCTTATTCTTGTATCGCTCGCTTAGTGAATAGTAGGCATGTGGACACACAGATAAAACTGTTTCGACAAATACATTATTGTACACCAGGTCTGAAATTATATTGGACAAAATTAAGGGTTCAAAAAAGAAAAATGATGGATACTCTACCTTTTGGCATAAAGTAGAAAATATAATATCCAAGAGAGTTATGTTTTGCAACTAGTTGCAATAGAAAATCAACATTTTTCCACACAATACGCGGAAGATGGGCTATATCACTTTCGCTCCTCGATACACAATTCGTAACAATTTCCAAGTTTGATCTCCATATTTCTGGAACTTGTGAAAGAGGTAAATGGCTTTTCGAAAACCTTTTTACAATTTCAAAGTTTTCACAATATTTCTTTGGAAATTGTAAGAAACTTTCTGGATTGGCTCGTGTACATTTTTCAATAAAACTGTAATCATTCCTCAATCTTTCAGATAATTTACCAATGAAAGAGGTATTGTATCGTTTAGCTCTGATAACTATTTCTCCATCATCAAGAAAATCTTCCAAATCCTTATAGGCAACATAGTATTGAAATTTCATCACTTCCAACATGATTTCTCTATCCTTTTTAAATTGGATTGGTAGAAAACCATAGGGCAGCTGACTCTTAACTGCTCTCAACACAATTCTCCTATCCATTTTCATATTATCTGACAAATATTGATAGGAAGTAAAATTTGAATTTACAGCTTGGTAAGCAATTTGAAAATCATCACAAAATGCATGACCTTTCGGTAAAAACTGTAGACTAGAACCATTTTTCGAAACAGCAGCAAGTACCACATCATAATCATTACAAAAATTAGTAAATTTACATAAATAACCGGCCCACGATTTTACAAGTTCCATTGCAACAAATTTTTCATTCAATAGCATGGGAGGAATAATTAAACGTCTGATGGCTCTCTTCTTTCGGGATTTTCTAATATTAACTAAAATCATTTGATAATTGACATGAAGAGCTACTGCTTCTTCAGATTGTTCTTGAATTTTGTCTTGTAATACATTGTAAAGTTTAGAATGATCATTGTGCATTGGCTGACCTGTATTTTCTAAATGTAAAGCAATATCTGAATAGTGATTGTTGTGAATCATTTTTTTTTAATTGAAATTTTAAATTTTGGAGAAATAGTAAGACGAAATTGACTTTTTTATTATTAGAATTGAGTGGATATTTGAGGATGCATTAAAGCAGCTTTCTAACATTTTCTAATGTTTGTTCGCAACCCAGTTGTAGTCTATGGGTCAATACAACTAAATTGTGGAAGATAACTTAATATTCATTGCAAGAAATGCGAGTTCAGCATCAGAAACTTAAAGTTGGATTAATATAATACAAATTGAAAATAATTCTTTGCTTCAAGTAATAATTTGTCTAATGGAATAGGATCAAACGAATCATTTGCAATCTTTTTGGGGAAAAGTGAAGACATTTCATCACAATTATGAGAGCTCGAATAGGTCAATCCTGGCATTCCATAAAATGCTTGAGAGTCGGCATTTCCAAGGTAAAGGAATTCGAATTTGTTAATTAATAAAATGATAATATCAAAATCTAAATCCACTTTGTGGTAGAGACATATTTTCCCACATTTTCTATATTCGATAGTAAATTGATCCAATCTATCAATATTGTTTTCACTGAAATATAGTGAGTTTGGTTCAAGGAAGTGAATCTTGTTCACTATTCCAACAAATGAATCGCTTTCTCTTATAAACTCATCCAAAATTTCAATAGCCAGTTTAGAATAGGATTTCTCACATTTTTCATCAAGTAGATTATGGCTAGGACCAACTTCCAAACACTCATGATGAGAATCAACAAACAAATGTCTATAATTAATGACTGGCAAATGAGCAAAACATCCCTCATTACAAACATGCCTTGCCAGTTTCTTTTGAAGCATTACGAAACTTTCTTTTCCATTATTATTCGAATTAATATTTTCATCATCATCGTCATCATAACTAATAATCATCAAATCAGAAAATGGTGATGGCAAATCATCCTGAATTATTAACATTTTCCTCCGTTTGTTAT